>NC_041219.1:92757083-92767445 GCF_002837175.3 Physeter macrocephalus
ATTTGCCGATTTGGTTACTATGTGTCTCGGCGTGTTTCTCCTTGGGTTTATCCTGTATGGAACTCACTGTGCTTCCTGGACTTGGGTGGCTATTTCCTTTCCCACGTTAGGGAAGTTTTAGACTATAATCTCTTCAAATATTTTCTCTGGTCCTTTATCTCTTTTCTCCTTGTGGGACCCCTATAATGCAAATGTTGCGTTGAATGTTGTCCCAGAGGTCTCTTAGGCTGTCTTCATTTCTTTTCATTCTTTTTTCTTTATTCTGTTCCACAGCAGTGAATTCCACCATTCTGTCTTCCAGGTCACTTACCCATTCTTCTGCCTCAGTTATTCTGCTATTGATTCCTTCTAGTGTAGTTTTCATTTCAGTTATTGTATTCTTAATCTCTGTTTGTTTGTTCTTCAATCGTTCTAGGTCTTTGTTAAACATTTCTTGCATCTTCTCGATCTTTTCCTCCATTCTTTTTCCGAGGTCCTGAATCATCTTCACTATCATTATTCTGAATTCTTTTTCTGGAAGGTTGCCTATCTCCACTCCATTTACTTGTTTTTCTGGAGTTTTATCTTGTTCCTTCATCTGGTACATAGCCCTCTGCCTTTTCATCTTGTCTGTCTTTCTGTGAATGTGGTTTTTGTTCCACAGCCTGCAGGATTGTAGTTCTTCTTGCTTTTGCTGTCTGCCCTCTGGTAGATGAGGCTATCTAAGAGGCTTGTGTAAGTTTCCTAATGGGAGGGACTGGTGGTGGGTAGAACTGACTGTTGCTCTGGTGGGCAGAGCTCAGTGAAACTTTAATCCACTTGACTGCTGATGGGTGGGGCTGGGTTCCCTCCCTATTGGTTGTTTGGCCTGAGGCAGCACAACACTGGAGCCCACCTGGGCTCTTTGGTGGGGCTAATGACAGACTCTGGGAGGGCTCATGCCAAGGAGTACCTCCCAGAACCTCTGCTGCCAGCGTTCCCATCCCTACACTTAGCCACACCCACCCCCCACCTCCGTAGGAGACCCTCCAACACTAGCAGGTAGGTCTGGTTCAGTCTCCCCTGGAGTCACTGCTCCTTCCCCTGGGTCCTGATGCACACACTACTTTGTGTCTGCCCTCCAGGAGTGGAGTCTCTGTTTCCCCCAGTCCTGATGAAGTCCTGCAATCAATTCCCAGTAGGCTTCACTGTCTGATTGTCTAGGAATTCCTCCTCCCGTTGCCGGACCCCCAGGTTGGGAAGTCTGACGTGGGGCTCGGAACCTTCACTCCAGTGGGTGGACTTCTGTGTTATAAGTGTTCTCCAGTGTGAGTCACCCACCCACCAGTTATGGGATTTGATTTTACTGTGATTGTGCCCCTCCTACCGTCTCATTGTGGCTTCTCCTTTGTCTTTGGATGTGGGGTATCCCTTTTGGTGAGTTCCAGTGTCTTCCTGTTGATGATTGTCCAGCAGCTAGTTGTGTTTCTGGTGTTGTCTCAAGAGGGAGTTAGAGCACGTCCTTCTACTCCGCCATCTTGGTTCCTCTCTTCTTTTCCCTTGCTTCTATAAGATTCTCTCTTTATCTTCAATTTTTGTCATTTTGATTACAATGTGTCTTTGTGTTTTCCTCTTGGGTTAATCCTGTATGGGTTTCTGTGCTTCCTGGACTTGGGTGACTGTTTCCTTTCCCAGGTTAGGGATGTTTTCAGCTATT
Source organism: Physeter macrocephalus (assembly GCF_002837175.3). Classification (NCBI taxonomy): domain Eukaryota; kingdom Metazoa; phylum Chordata; class Mammalia; order Artiodactyla; family Physeteridae; genus Physeter; species Physeter macrocephalus. The sequence continues at coordinate 92,758,759 of NC_041219.1, forward strand.
ATCTCTTCAAATATGTTCTCAGCCCCTTTCTCTCTCTCTTCTCCTTCTGAGACTCCTATAATGTGAATATTATTGCACTTCATGTTGTCCCAGAGGTCTCTCAAAGTGTTCTCATTTCTTTTCATTCTTTTTTCTGTTCAGCAGCAGTGATTTCCACTATTCTTTCAGCTCACTGATCCATACTTCTGTATCATTTAGTCTACTGTTGATTCCTCTAGAGTATTTTTCATTTCAATTATTGTATTCTTCATCTCTGTTTGGTTATTCTTTATATTTTCTAACTAACTCTTTGTCAGAAACTTCTGACTTCTCACTCTGTGCATCCATTCTCCTCCTGAGTTCTTTGATCATCTTTATGATCATTATTCTGAACTGTTTCTTGGGTAGATTGCCTATTCACTTAACTCTGCTTCTGGAGTTTTATCTCGTTTCTTGGTCTGGAACATAGTCCTCTGCCACCTCATTTTGTCTATTGCTATTTATATGTACGTGGTAAGTTAGTTACGTTTCTCATCCTTGGAGAAGTGGCCCTTTGTAGATGTCCTATGCAGTTCTTTGATCATCTTTATGATCATTATTCTGAACTCTTTCTTGGGCAGATTGCCTATCTCCACTTCACTTAGTTCTTCTTCTGGAGTTTTATCTTATTCCATTGTCTGGAACTTATTCCTCAGCCATCTCATTTTGTATAAGTTGCTATTTGTATTTTTCTGTATGTGGTAGGTTAGTTATGTTTCTCAACCTTGGAGAGATGGTTTTCTGCAGCAGATGTCCTATGCTTCCCAGAAGTGCACTCCCCTCTCATCACCCAAGCTATATGCTCTAAGGTTTCCCCCTAGGTAAGCTGTGTGGGTCCTTCTCTTGTGGCAGGCTGACTATGTGGGTGGCCTGGTAGGCTTAGTTGGCCACTACTCCGTTTAGTTGTGCCAGGCCCTCCCTTGTGTGGATGCTGCTGCCAGCTGTTTATCGGGGCTTGGTTGTGAGGCATCTGGTTGCAGAACCCTAGGGGACCCCAGGGCTAGTGCTGGCTCACTGGTGGGCAGCGTCAGGGTCCTGAAGACTCTAGGGCTGTTGCTGATCCACTGGTAGATGAAGCCAGACCCTGGAGTTAGTGCCAAACTATTGGCAGGTGGAGCTGGTTCCTGGAGTCTGGGTACAGGACCCAGGGATGCCAATTCTCATTTCAGATCATTGGTTGTGGGCAGGGGCAGCTCCTGACACTTGAGTGTGGGGTCTGGCATGTCCTAAAGGTTGCATTGGCCTGCTATTGGGCAGGGCCAGGGCCCAGGTGGTCCCAGGGTAGGGTCTGGCTTGCTGCTGGCAGGCTTGGTCTGCGGGCTATGGGATTGTTGTTTTCTGCTTCTGGTGTCTGCCCCCTGGTGGGTGAGGCTGGTCTAGAGGCTAGTGCAGGCTCCCTGGTGGGAGGGGCTGGTGCTTGCTCACTGGTGGGTGAAGCTGGGTCTTAGCCCTCTGGTGGGCAGGGCTGTGTCTAGAGGCAGCTGAGGGCTCAGGGCGTCTTTAGACAGCCTGTTTGTCAATGGTAGGGCTGTGTCTCTGCCCAGTTTTTTGTTTGCCCTGAGGCATGCCAGCACTGGCACCTGTAGGCTGTTGGGTGAGGCCAAGTCTTGGTGCTAATGAAGCAAGATGGCATCTGCCAGCAGCAGTGTTCATGCATTTGAATGTTCCCCAGTATGTCTGCCACCAGTGTCTGTGACTCCAGGGTGAGCTACAGCCATTCCTTGCATCTCCAGGAGACTCTCCAGACCAGCTGGTAGGTCTGGTCCAGGGTCCTATTAAATTATGGCTTTGTCCTGAGTTCCTGTGGGGGAGGGATTTTGTGTGCATCCTTTAAGAGTGAAGTCTCTATTTCCCCCAGTTCTGTGGGGCTCCTGCAATTAACCTGCACTGACCTTCAAAGCCAAATGCTATGGGGGCTTGTCTTCCTGCAGGATCCCCAGGCTGGGGAGGCTGACACGGGGCTCAGAACTCTCACTCCTGTGGGAGGACCTCTGCAATATGATTTTTCTCCAGTTTCTGGGCTGCCTAACCAGGTGGCACTGGCTGTTATATCACGAGTCTGCCCCTTCTGCCAGTCTCATTATGGTTCCTTCTTTATGTCTTTAGCTGTAGAAAATCTTTTCTGGGAGGTTCCAGTCTTTTTCATCAATGGTTATTCTATAGATAGTTGTGATTTTAGAGGTGGTGAGCTCAGGGTCTTTCTACTCTGCTCTCTCTCCTCAGTTGGCCCAGGTGGCCATGCCCACCAGCCAAGTCATCGATCCCCTATGCCCAGCGTGGGCCCAGCTTTCCCCTCTGCCCATTTTTTAATTGGGTTGTTTGTTGTTTTGATGTTGAGTTGTGTGAGTTCTTTGTATATTTTGGATATTAACCCCTTATCTGATGTATGATTTTTGCAAATATTTTCTTCCATCCCAAAGGTTGTCTTTTCATTTTGTTGATGGCTTCTTTTGTTCTGCAGAAATTTTTAGTTTGATGTAGTCCCACTTATTAATTTTTACTTATGTTGCTTGTGGTTTTGGTTTCATATTCAAAATATTGTTGCCAAGACCAATATTAAGGAGCATTTTCCTTATGTTTTCTTCTAGAAGTTTTCTGGTTTCAGTTTTTACATTTAAGTCTTCAATTCATTTAGAGTTAATTTTGTAAGTGGTATAAAATGGGAATCAATTTCATTCTCCTGCCTGTGATTATCCAGTTTTCCCAGCACCATTCATGTAGAGACTATTCTTTCCCCATTGAGTGTCTTGGCCTCCTTGTCAAATATTAGTTCACTGTATATGTTAGGTTTACTTCTTTTTTTTCAAAGAGCTTTATTAGATAAAAAGCTTCCATGGTTTAGCTTGTACATTGTACATTTTGAAATATGGTACATGTCTGAAAAGTATTCTGAGAAAAATGTTATTCTACATACATTTAAGTGAACGGGACTTAAAATGAACAGATATTGTCATCCTGATTTCAAAAGTCAAAGGTCATATGCAAGGAAAAACAGCCAATTAAAATGACTTTCCCATAAAGGAAGAGTTTGATTATGACTCCAATTGCCAGGAGTGTGCCTGTTATCCTCTTGTATCCTTTTCTTCCTTTTTGTCCTCTTTATTCTTACCAGTGGTTCAGGAGTTTATTTCTTCTTATTAGATAATTACAATTGCCCCTTGGTATTCCTTCATGTTAGGGTTTACTTCCAGGGTCTCAATTCTGTTACATTGGTCTTTGATTTTCTATTTCTTCATAATTCAGGTTTGGTAGATGATATATTTCTAGGGATGCATCCATTTCTTCTAGGTTACCCAATTTGGTGGCATAAAATTTTTCATAGTGTTCTCATTCTTTATTTCTGTGGCATTAGTTGTAATGTCTTCTCTTTCATTTCTTACTTTACATTTTTTTTTTTTTTTGTGGTATGCGGACCTCCCTCTGCCGTGGCCTCTCCCGTTGCGGAGGACAGGCTCCGGACGCGCAGGCTCAGCGGCCATGGCTCACGGGCCCAGCCGCTCCGTGGCATGTGGGATCCTCCCAGACCGGGGCGCGAACCCGGTTCCCCTGCATCGGCAGGCGGACGCGCAACCACTGCGCCACCAGGGAAGCCCCGGTAGATATTCTTTATCAAATTGAGGAAGTTTCCCTCCATTCTTACTTTGCTGAGAGTTTTAAATCATGAATGGGTGTGGGATTTTGTCAAACTCTTTTTCTGTATCTATTGATGTTATCATATAGTTTTTCTTCCTTATTCTGTTGATGTGATGGATTATATTGATATCTGAAAGTTAAACCAGCTGTGAATACCTAGAATAAAGCTGACTTGACTGTGGTGTATAATTATTTTTATACATTATTGACTTCGCAGGCCCAGCGGCCATGGCTCACGGGCCCAGCCGCTCCGTGGCATGTGGGATCCTCCCAGACCGGGGCGCGAACCCGGTTCCCCTGCATCGGCAGGCGGACGCGCAACGGCTGCGCCTCCAGGGAAGCCCGTTACTTTACATTTTTGAGTGTCCTTTTTTTCATAGTTTAGCTAAAGGTTGTTAATTTTGTTTATCTTTTCAATAAACAGCTCTTAATTTTGTTCTCTTTAACTGTTTTCTTGTCTGTTTCATTTATTTCTGCTCTGATATTTGCTATTTTATTCCTCTGTTAACTTTGGGCTAAGTTTGTTCTTTTTGTAGTTTCTTCTTTTTTAAAAAATAAATTTATCTATTTATTTATTTTTGGTTGTGTTGGGTCTTTGTTGCTGTGCGTGGGCTTTTCTCTAGTGGTGGCGAGCAGGGGCTACTCTTCATTGCGGTGCGTGGGAGTCTCATTACAGTGGTTTCTCTTGTTGCAGAGCATGGGCTCTAAGTGTGCGGGCTTCAGTAGTTGTGACTCACAGGCTCTAGTGTGCAGGCTCAGTAGTTGTGGTGCATGGGCTTAGTTGCTCCACAGCCTGTGGGATCTTCCCAGACCAGGTTTTGAACCCATGTCCCCTGCATTGGCAGGCAGATTCTCAAACACTGCACCACCAGGGAAGCCCTGTAATTTCTTAAGGTGTAAAGTTAATTTATTTGAGATCTTCCTTCCTCCTTACCTCTCTCCTCTCCCTCTTTTTTCCTTCCTTTCTGCCTTCCTACCTTCCTTCTTTCCTTCCTCCCTCCCTCCCTCCATCCCACTCTCTTTCTTTCTCTCTTTCTTTCTTTCTCTCTCTCTTTCTTTCTCTTTCTTTCTTTCTTTCTTTCTTTCTTTCTTTCTTTCTTTCTTTCTTTCTTTCTTTCTTTCTTTCTTTCTTTCTTTCTTTTCTCTAATGTAGGTATGTATCACTATAAAGTTTCCTCTTGGAACTGCTTGGCAGCATCCAATAGGTTTTGATATGTTGTGTTTCCAATTTTATTTCAAGATATTTTTGGATTTAAAAAAATTTCTTCCTTTGACCTAGCAGTTTTTCAGAAGTGTGTTGTGTAATTTTCATATATTTTCGAATTTTCCAGCTTTCCTTTTATCATTGTTTGCTAGCTTTATACCATTGTGCTTGGGAAAGATACTTAGCATGACTTCATTCTTTTTAAATTTCCTAAGACTTGTTTTGTGACCTATCATATGATTTATCCGAGAATGTTCCATGTGCACTTGAGAAGGATGTCTATTCTTCTGCTGGATGGAATGTTCTGTATATATCTGTTAGATTCATTTGGTCTAAAGTATGGTTCAAGTCCAATGTTTCCTTCTTGATTTTCTGTCTGAATGATCTATCCATTATTGAATGTGGGATATTGAACTCTCTTACTATTGTTGTATTTTTGCTTATTTCCCCCTTTAGGTCTACTAGAATTTGCTTAATATACTTAGGTGCTCCAATGTTGTGAGCATATATATTTACAATTTTTATATCTTCTTGATGAATTGACCCCTTTATCATTACATAATGACCTTGTTTGTCTCTTGTTACTGTTTTTGGCTTAATTTCTATTTTGTCTGATATAAGTATAGCTACCTGTGCTCTCTTTTTGCTTCCACTTGTATTGAATATCTTTCTCTAGCCCTTCACTTTGGGCCTATGTGTGTCCTTAAAGCTAAAGTGAGTTTCTTGTAGGTGATATATACTTGGGTCTTGATTTTTTTTTTACCTTCCCAGCCACTCTATGTCTTTTGATTGGAGAATTCAATCCATTTATATTTAGAGTAATTATTGATAGGTAAGGACTTTCTAATCCTGTCTTATTGTATTCTGGTTGTTTTATAGTTTATGTGTCCAACATTCCTAACACTACTTGCTAAAGATGTTTTTTCCCATTGTATAGTCTTGCCTCCTTTGTCAAAGATTAATTGATCATAGGTGTGTGGGTTTATTTATTTCTGGGCTCTCTGTTCCCTTGATCCATATGTCTGTTTTTGTGCCAGTACCACACTGTTTTGATTACTGTAGCTTTGTAGTGTTGTCTGAAGTCTGAGAGGGTTATGTCTCCTGATTTGTTCCTTTTCCTCAGGATTTCTTTGGCAATTCTGGGTCTTTTATGGTTCCATATAAATTTTAGGATTATTTGTTCTAGTTCTGTGTAAAGTGTCATGGGTAATTTGATAGGGATCACACGAAATATGTAGATTGCTTTGAGTAGTATGGCCATTTTAACAATATTAATTCTTCCAATCCAAGAGCATGAGCTATCTCTCCATTGCTTTGAATCATCTTCAGTTTCTTCTTTATTAACGTTTTATAGTTCTTAGCATATAAGTCTTTCACCTCCTTAGTCAGGTTTCTTTCCAAGTATTTTATTGGATTTTTTGATGAGATTTTAAAAGGTATTTTTTAATGTTACCTTTCTGATATTTCATTGTTAGTGTAAAGTAATGCAACCAATTTCTGTATGTTAATCTTGTATCTTGCTACCTTGCTGAATTCGTTTATCAGTTCTGGTAGTTTTTGTGTGGAGTCTTTAGGGCTTTCTATATATAGTATCAGCTGTCATTTCCATTTTAACCTTATTCTACTTTCCTGGGTATTCTTCCTAAATTTCTTGGATGGAAAAACGATATCAGGGAAGGTAAGGCATTCATTCATTTATTCATTGATTCATTCAACAAGTACTTATTGAATATCTACTCTGCCAGACCTGCTTAGGAACAATAATGAATAAATACTTTATCCTCCTTGTTTAAAATATTAAAGAAATATCTTTAATGGCAATTCTTGCATATGGCTTACAGGATCAGTATACAACCATGTTTTTGAATGGGCCTCTAAATGGCACCAAGATTTGTACTACTGACCACTTTTCGCATCTAGTCCACTAATATTGCTGGTCACACTTCCCCATCTGGACCTCAGGATTACCAAGTAAGTCAGCCTGGAATCCAAAATATATACACAAATATGTGCTGAATGTGTCAGGATACAAAAAGAAATTGCAGCAGTTCTCATGAAACTATGCAGCCCAGGACAGACAGCTGGGAAACAAGACCAAGGGTTCAGCAGGTTTCAGGCAGGGATGAAAGGTTTGTCAGAGCAGAAGCACCAATGCAGCCCTTGTGTTGTAGCCAAGCTTTTAACGGAAGTCATTGACATTGACCAGAAGGTGGATTTTACAAGGATTGAGAGTTGGAAGGGCACATTGGTTTTTCCTGACACTCTCACACTTGGAGGTTTACTGTCCAAATCCAACATGAATGCCATGGTTGGCTCTGGTTCAAATTTTTATTATTATAAAGCAGTGGTTCTCATACTTTTTGGTCACGAACACCCTTCATAACCTTAAAGTATTGGGAACCCCACAAAACTTTTGTTTATGTGAATAATATCTATTAATATTTAGTATATTAGAAACTAAAACAGAAATTTTACAAATTTACTTAATTTAAAAATAATAATAACCCCATTGCATGTGAAACATAAAATGTTTACATGAAAAATAACTATTTTCTAAATGAGAGAATAGTACCTTGTTTTATAGTTTTAATGTCTGGCTTTATCTAAAACAGCTGGATGCTAACTGCTTCTGTGTTCAGTCTGTGGCCAAATCCCATATTATGTAGCCTCTGGAAACTCCACTCTACACTCATAAGAAAATGAGAGTGAAAAAGGCAAAAAAGGAGAAGGAACCAAGATGGTGGAGTAGAAGGACGTGCTCTCACTACCTCTTGTGAGAACGTCAGAATCACGGAGAGCTGCTGGATAATAATCAACAGGAATACACTGGAGTTCACCAGAAAGGGTACCCCACATCCAAAGACAAAGGAGAAGGCACAGTGAGACGGTAGGAGGGCACAATCACAGTAAAATCAAATCCTATAAATGCTGGGTGGGTGACTCACAGACTGGAGAACATTTATAACAGAAGTCCACCCGCTGCAGTGAAGGTTCCGAGCCCCACGTCAGACTTCCCAACCTGGGGGTCTGGCAATGGGAGGAGGAATTCCTAGAGAATAAGACTGTGAAGCCTAGTGGGATTTGATAGCAGGACTTTGACAGGACTGGGGCAAACAGAGACTCCACTCTTGGAAGGCACACACAAAGTACTGTGCACATTGGGACCCAGGGGAAGGAGCAGTGACCCCAGGGGAGACTGAGCCAGACCTACTTGCTAGTGTTGGAGGGTCTCCTACGGAGGTGGGGGGTGGGTGTGGCTCACCGTGGGGATGAGGAAACTGGCGGCAGAGGTTCTGGGGGGTGTTCTTTGGCCTAAGCCCTCCCAGAGTCTGTCATTGGGCCCACGAAAGAGCCCAGGTAGACTCCACTGTTGGGTTGCCTCAGGCCAAACAACCAACAGGGAAGGAACCCAGCCCCACCCATCAGCAGTCAAGTGGATTAAAGTTTTACTGAGCTCTTCCTACCAGAGCAACAGTCAGCTCTACACACCACCAGTCCCTCCCATCAGGAAACTTACACAAGCCTTTTAGATAGCCTCATCTACCAGAGGGCAGACAGCAGAAGCAAGAAGAACTACAATCCTGCAGGCTGTGGAACAAAAACCACATTCACAGAAAGATAGACAAGATGAAAAGGCAGAGGGCTATGTACCAGATGAAGGAACAAGATAAAACCCCAGAAGAACAAGTAAGTGGAGGGGAGATAGGCAACCTTCCAGAAAAAGAATTCAGAATAATGATAATGAAGATGATTCAGGACCTCGGAAAAAGAATGGAGGCAAATATGGAGAAGATGCAAGAAATGTTTAACAAAGACCTAGAAGAATTAAAGA
>NC_041219.1:92767458-92769864 GCF_002837175.3 Physeter macrocephalus
CGAGAACATGCAAGAAATGTTTAACAAAGACTTAGAAGAATTAAAGAACAAACACCTAGAAGAATTAAAAAACAATCAGAGATGAACAATACAATAGCTGAAATGAAAAATACACTGGAAGGAATCAATAGCAGGATAACTGAGGCAGAAGAACAGATAAGTGACCTGGAAGACAGAATGGTGATGCTGCAGAAAAGAATAAAGAAAAAAGAATGAAAAGAAATGAAGACAGCCTAAAAGACCTCTGAGACAAAATTAAACACAACCAACATTCGCATTATAGGGGTCCCAGAAGGAGAAGAGAGAGAGAAAGGACCAGAGAAAATATTTGAAGAGATTATAGTCAAAAACTTCCCTAACATGGGAAAGGAAATAGCCACCCAAGTCCAGGATGCACAGCGAGTCCCATACAGGATAAACCCAAGGAGAAACACAGTGAGACACATGGTAATCAAATTGGCAAAAATTGAAGACAAAGAAAAATTATTGAAAGCAGCAAGGGAAAAAAAAACAAAACAATTAAGAAAATGGTACAAAAAACATACATATCTATAATTACCTTAACGTGAATGGATTAAATGCTCCCACCAAAAGACATAGATTGACTGAATGGATACAAAAACAATACCCATATATATGCTGTCTACAAGAGACCCACTTTGGACCTAGGGACACATACAGACTGAAAGTGAGGGGATGGAAAAAGGTGTTCCATGCAAATGGAAATCAAAAGAAAGCTGGAGTAGCTATACTCATATCAGATAAAATAGACTTTAAAATAAAGAATGTTACAAGAGACAAGGAAGGACGTTACATAATGATCAAGGGATCAATCCAAGAAGAAGATATAACAATTATAAATATATATGCAACAAACATAGGAGCACGTCAATACATAAGGCAACTGCTAACAGCTATAAAAGAGGAAATCGACAGCAACACAAAAAGAGTGGGAGAATTTAACACCTCACTTACACCAATGGACAGATCATCCAAAATGAATATAAATAAGGAAACAGAAGCTTTAAATGACACAATAGACCTGATAGATTTAATTGATATTACAGGACATTCCATCCAAAAACAGCAGATTACACTTTCTTCTCAAGTGCACATGGAACATTCTCCAGGATAGATCACATTTTGGGTCACAAATCAATCCTCAGTACATTTGAGAAAATTGAAATCATATCAAGCATCTTTTCTGACCACAACGCAATGAGAAGAAATGAATTACAGGGAAAAAACTGTAAAAAACACTAACACATGGAGGCTAAACAATACGTTACTAATTAACCAAGAGATCACTGAATAAATCAAAGAGGAAATCAAAAAATACCCGGAGAGAAATGACAATGAAAACACAATCCAAAACCTATGGGATGCAGCAAAAGCAGTTCTAAGAGGGAAGTTTATAGCTATACAAACCTACCTCAAGAAACAAGAAAAATCTCCAACATACTAACGTTACACCTAAAGCAACTAGAAAAAGAAAAACAAACAAAACCCAAGATAGCAGAAGGAAAGAAATCATAAAGATCAGAGCAGAAATAAATGGAATAGAGACAAAGAAAACAATAGCAAAGATCAATAAAACTAAAAGCTGGTTCTTTGAGAAGATAAACAAAATTGATAAACCATTAGCCAGACTCATCAAGAAAAAGAGGGAGAGGACTCAAATCAATAAAAGTAGAAATGAAAAAGGAGAAGTTACAACAGACACCACAGAAATATAAAGCATCCTAAGAGACTACTACAAGCAACTCTATGCCAATAAAATGGACAACCTGGAGGAAATGGACAAATTCATAGAAAGGTATAACCTTCCATGACTGAACCAGGATGAAACAGAAAATATGAACAGACAAATCACCAGTAATGAAATTGAAACTGTGAGTAAAAATCTTCCAACAAACAAAAGTCCAGGACCAGATGGCTTCAGGGGTGAATTCTATCAAACATTTAGAGAAGAAATAACACCCATCCATCTCAAACTCTTCCAAAAAATTGCGGAGGAAGAACACTCCCAAGCTCATTCTATGAGGTCACAATCACCCTGATACTAAAACCAGACAAAGATACTACAAAAAAAGAAAATTACAGACCAATATCACTGATGAATATAGATGCAAAAATTCTCAACTAAACAATAGCAAACAGAATCCAACAAAACATTAAAAGGATCATACACCATGATCAAGTGGGATTTATCCCAGGAGTGCAAGGATTCTTCAATATACACAAATCAATCAATGTGATACACCATATTAACAAATTGAAGAATAAAACCCATATGATCATCTCAATAGATGCAGCGAAAGCTTTTGACAAAGTTCAACACCCAGTTATGGTAAAAACTCTCCAGAAAGTGAGCATAGAGGGAACCTACCTCAACATAATAAAGGC
>NC_041219.1:92769927-92779511 GCF_002837175.3 Physeter macrocephalus
GCAGGATACAAAATTAATGCACAGAAATCTCTTGCATTCCTATACACTAATGATGACAACTCTGAAAGAGAAATTAAGGAAACACTCCTATTTACCATTGCAACATAAAGAATAAAATTCCAGGAATAAACCTACTTAGGGAGACAAAAGACCTGTATGCAGAAAATTATAAGACACTGATGAAAGAAATTAAAGATGATACCAACAGATGGAGAGATATACCATGTTCTTGGATTGGAAGAATCAATATTGTGAAAATTATCAAACTACCAATGGCATTTTTTACGTAACTAGAACAAATCAACCTAAAATTTGTATGGAGACACAAAAGACTCCGAATAGCCAAAGCAGTCTTGAAGGAAAAAAACGGAACTGGAGGAATCAGACTCACTGACTTCAGACTATACTACAAAGCTACAGTAATCAAGAGAATATGGTACTGGCACAAAAACAAGAAACATAGATCAATGGAACAAGATAGAAAGCCCAGAGATAAACCCACACACCTATGGTCAACTAATGTATGACTAAGGAGGTAAGGATATACAATGGAGAAAAGACAGTCTCTTCAATAAGTGGTGCTGGGAATACTGGACAGCTACATGTAAAAGAATGAAATTAGAACACCTAACACCAAACAAAAATAAACACAAAATGGATTAGAGACCCAAATGTAAGACCAGACACTATAAAACTCTTAGAGGAAAACATAGGAAGAACACTCTGACATAAATCACAGCAAGATCTTTTTTGATCCACCTCCTAGAGTAATAGAAATAAAAACAAAAATAAACAAATGGGACCTTATGAAATTTCAAAGCTGTTGCACAGCAAAGGAAACTATAAACAAGACGAAAATACAACACTCAGAATGGGAGAAAATATTTGCAAATGAATCAACGGACAAAGGATTAATCTCCAAAATATATAAACAGCTCACGCAGCTCAATATTAAAAAAACAAACAACCCAATCCAAAAATGGGAAGAAGACCTAAATAGAGATTTCTCCAAAGAAGAGATACAGATGGCCAAGAAGCACATGAAAAGCTGCTCAACATCACTAATTATTAGAGAAATGCGAATCAAAACTAAAATGGGGTATCACCTGACACCAGTTAGAATGAGCATCATCAGAAAATCTACAAACAACAATTCCTGAGAGGGTGTGGAGAAAAGGGGAACCCTCTTGCACTGTTGGTGGGAATATAAATTGATACAGCCACTATGGAGAACAGTATGGAGGTTCCTTTAAAAACTAAAAATAGAATTACCATATTATCCAGCAATCCCACTACTGGGCCTATACCCAGAGAAAACCATCATTCAAAAAGACACATGCACCTCAATGTTCACTGCAGCAATATTTACAATAGCCAGGTCATGGAAGCAACCTAAATGCCCATCGACAGATGAATAGATAAAGAAGATGTGGTATATATATACAATGGAATATTACTCAGCCATAAAAAGGAACGAAATTGAGTCATTTGTTGAGACGTGGATGGATCTAGAGACTGTCATACAGAGTGAAGTAAGTCAGAATGAGAAAAACAAATATTGTATATTAACACATGTATGTGGAACCCAGAAAAATGGTACAGATGAACCCGTTTGCAGGGCAGAAGTTGAGACACGGATGAGGAGAACAAACGTATGGACACCAAGGGGGGAAAGCTGCGGGGGGGTGGTGGGGATGGTGGTGTGATGAATTGGGCGATTGGGATTGACATGTATACACTGATGTGTATAAAATTGATGACTTATAAGAACCTACTGTATAAAAAAGTAAGTAAAATAAAATTTTAAAAGGCAAAAAAAAGTCTTCCTATTATTATGAAAATAGTTTTGATTTTGTGGACCTCATGAAAAGTTCTAGACTCTCCCAAAGGAACCTAGACCACACTTTGAGAACCACTCTTCTAGAAACTCATGGCTGACAAGGTGCTTTCAAAATATGTCAGTATTTCACAGAGTTTTCCACCCAAGTTCCAATGAAGAGAGGAAAGCAAAGGTATGACCCAGGGGTCTAGATGAAGTAGCTCACCATTAACATACAATTCCTTGAAGATTGTTATTTTATATTAAAAATGCATTCACATTTTGTATTTAATTCTATAGCATATCTGTGTTTGCTTTAATACAATCATTTCTTTCTTAATCATTGAAACACTCTCCTCCAAGAAGATGCCTTGTATTCATCCTGTGGCTTCTTATACTTCCTGGAATGCTGAATCCAATGTGAGTCATTAGGGACTTCAAAATGACACTGAGTGGTGGAACTATATAGGCCCATTTCATGGATTAGGAAGCTAGAGCTTAGGTTAAACAATTTAGTGGAAATAAGGACGAACGAAACGAGAACAAGCAAAGGGTATTTATTCTGAGCTTGCTATAGCAAGGGAGTCAGCCACTGTCACTTGTGTTTTGGCAGAAACTCAAAGGCAGGCAGAGGAGTGGGAAAGCTTTTAGTGGAAAACAGGGAAGGCTTCAGGTGTGCTCTGATGGGAGGCAGTTGGCATGGGGAAGCTGGAGGTGGGCTAATACTAGCAGGGCATCCTGTGTGATGGGTGAGAGGTACATTTTTGGCTTTCTCTGGTTGGTCCTAAGGTGGAAGTAGGGATAAAAATTATGGAAGCTGTCAGTTATTACTCAAGTCCTGGCCATTTGGGGCTAATTGTTTCAGGGGCTATTGTTTGGCTTCTGGACTATCACTAGATAAAAAACAGTCTGACTTCCTACAAGTCTGGCTGGCTTTCTGGTCTGATTATTATAGATAAGGTGTTGGTTTCCTGGGCTGGTGGCTGCAGGCTGTGGGTCAGAGTTCTATTTTTATATATGATCCAGCCATTGTTCACTTGTACATTCAGTCTACTAGTAAAAAGGGGTGACAAGGGAGAACATGGCTTTGTGGAAGGAATCCTCTAAAGAGAAGAGCGGGAGAAAGAAGGGTTTGCAATTCCTCCACTTATGACTCCTTGGTCACGGTTGGAAAACTGGAGTACTTAAAAAGGAAATCGACTGGACTAAATTTATAATTGTTATTCCAGATATTTTAAAGCATTTCAATAAGTTTGCAAGTGGAAACATAACTCTTTTAAAAAGTGATAAAATATGCTAAATTTATGAAAAGAATAGGATTTAGGCTCAGCTTAAAAGCTTAAGAACCAGCTTTTCTGATCTGTAAATATAACACACTGAATATGATCTTTTTTCAATTTATTTTTTATTTTATTTTAACATCTTTATTGGAGTATAATTGCTTTACAATGGTGTGTTAGTTTCTGCTTTATAACAAAGTGAATCAGTTATATGTATACAGATGTCCCCATATCTCTTCCCTCTTGCATCTCCCTCCCACCCTCCGTACCAACCCCTCTAGGTGGTCACAAAGCCCCGAGCTGATCTCCCTGTGCTATGCGGCTGCTTCCCACGAACTATCTATTTTACGTTTGGTAGTGTATAAATGTCCATGCCACTCTCTCACTTTGTCTCAGCTTACACTTCCCCCTCCCCATATCCTCAAGTCAATTCTCTAGTAGGTATGCATCTTTATTCCTGTCTTGCCCCAAGGCTTTTCATGACCTTTTTTTTTTTTAGACTCCATATATATGTGTTAGCATATGGTATTTGGTTTTCTCTTTCTGACTTACTTCACCCTGTATGACAGTCTCTAGGTCCACCCACCTCACTACAGATAACTCAGTTTCTTTCCTCGTTATGGCTGAGTAATATTCCATTGCATATATGTGCCACATCCCCAAGGCTTTTCATGACCTTTTTTTTTTTTAGACTCCATATATATGTGTTAGCGTATGGTATTTGGTTTTCTCTTTCTGACTTACTTCACCCTGTATGACAGTCTCTAGGTCCACCCACCTCACTACAGATAACTCAGTTTCTTTCCTCGTTATGGCTGAGTAATATTCCATTGCATATATGTGCCACATCTTCTTTATCCATTCAGCTGTTGATGGACACTTCGGCTGCTTCCATGTCCACGCTATTGTAAATAGGCCTGCAATGAACATTTTGGTACATGACTCTTTTTGAATTATGGTTTTCTCATGGTATACGCCTAGTAGTGGGATTGCTGGGTCATATGATAGTTGTATTTTTAGTTTTTTAAAGAACATCCATACTGTCCTCCATAGTGGCTATATCAATTTACATTCCCACCAACAGTGCAAGAGGGTTCCCTTTTCTCCACACCCTCTCCAGCATTTATTGTTTATAGAGTTTTTGATGGTGGCCATTCTGACTGGTGTGAGATTATATCTCATTGTTGTTTTGATGTGCATTTCTCTAATGATTAATGATGTTGAGCATTCTTCCATACGTTTCATTGGGTCCCATTTGTTTATTTTTGTTTTTATTTCCATTTCTCTAGGAGGTGGGTCAAAAAGGATCTTGCTGTATTTATGTCATAGGGTGTTCTGCCTATGTTTTCCTCTAAGAGTTTTATGGTGTCTGGCCTTACATTTAGGTCTTTAATCCATTTTGAGTTTATTTTATTTTTTATTTTATTTTACTTTATTTTTTTGCAGTATGCGGGCCTCTCACTGCTGTGGCCTCTCCTGTTGCGGAGCACAGGCTCCAGATGCACAGGCTCAGTGGCCATGGCTCACGGGCCCAGCTGCTCCGTGGCATGTGGGATCCTCCCGCACTGGGGCACGAACAGGTCTTTAATCCATTTTGAGTTTATTTTATTTTTTATTTTATTTTACTTTATTTTTTTGCAGTATGCGGGCCTCTCACTGCTGTGGCCTCTCCTGTTGCGGAGCACAGGCTCCAGATGCACAGGCTCAGTGGCCATGGCTCACGGGCCCAGCTGCTCCGTGGCATGTGGGATCCTCCCGGACTGGAGCACGAACCTGTGTCCCCTGCATCGGCAGGTGGACTCCCAACCACTGTGCCACCAAGGAAGCCCTTGAGTTTATTTTTGTGTGTGCTGTTAGGGAGTGTTCTAATTTCATTCTTTTACATGGACATGTCCAGTTTTCCCAGCACCACTTATTAAAGGGGCTACCTTTTCTCCACTGTATATTCCCTCCTTTACCAAAGATAAGGTGACCATATGTGCGTGGGTTTATCTCTGGGCTTTCTATCCTGTTCCATTGATCTATATTTCTGTTTCTGTGCCAGTACCATACTGTCTTGATTACTGTAGCTTTGTAGTATAGTCTGAAGTCAGGGAGCCTGATTCCTCCAGCGCCATTTTTCGTTCTCAAGATTGCTTTGGCTATTCGGGGTCTTTTGTGTTTCCATACAAATTGTGAAATTTTTTGTTCTAGTTCTGTGAAAAATGCCAGTGGTAGTTTGATAGGGATTGCATTGAATCTGTAGATTGCTTTGGGTAGTAGAGTCATTTTCACAATGTTGATTCTTCCAATCCAAGAACATGGCATATCTCTCCATCTGTTGGTATCATCTTTAATTTCTTTCATCAGTGTATTATAATTTTCTTCATACAGGTCTTTCGTCTCCTTAGGTAGGTTTATTCCTAGATATTTTATTCTTTTTGTTGCAGTGGTAAAATGGAGTGTTTTCTTAATTTCACGTTCAGATTTTTCATCACTAGTGTATAAGAATGCCCAGAGATTTCTGTGCATTAATTTTGTATCCTGCAAGTTTACCAAATTCATTGATTAGCTCTAGTAGTTTTCTGGTAGCATCTTTAGGATACTCTATGTATAGTATCATGTCATCTGCAAACAGTGATACCTTTACTTCTTCTTTTCCAATTTGGATTTCTTTTATTTCTTTTTCTTCTCTGATGGCTGTGGCTAAAACTTCCAAAACTATGTTGAATAATAGTGGTGAGAGTGGGCAACCTTGTCTTGTTCTTCATCTTAGTGGAAATCGTTTCAGTTTTTCACCATTGAGGATGATGTTGGCTGTGGGTTTGTCATATACGGCCTTTCTTATGTTGAGGAAAGTTCTGTCTATGCCTACTTTCTGGAGGGTTTTTTTTATCAGAAATCGGTGTTGAATTTTGTCAAAAGCTTTCTCTGCATCTATTGAGATGATCATATGGTTTTTCTCCTTCAATCTGTTAATATGGTGTAACACATTGATTGATTTGCATATATTGAAGAAGGCTTGCATTCCTGGGTTAAACCCCACTTGATCATAGTGTATGATCCTTTTAATGTATTTTGTTGAGGATTTTTGCATCTATGTTCATCAGTGATATTGGCCTGTAGTTTCTTTCTTTGTGACCTCTTTGTCTGGTTTTGGTATCACAGTGATGGTGGCCTGGTAGAATGAGTTTGCGAGTGTTCCTCCCTCTGCTATATTTTGGAAGAGTTTAAGAAGGATAGGTGTTAGCTCTTCTCTAAATGTTTGATAGAATTCGCCTGTGAAGCCATCTGGTCCTGGGCTTTTGTTTGTTGGAAGATTTTTAATCACAGTTTCAATTTCAGTGCTTGTGATTGGTCTGTTCATATTTTCTATTTCTTCCTGGTTCAGTCTCGGCAGCTTGTGCATTTCTAAGAATTTGTCCATTTCTGCCAGGTTGTCCATTTTATTGGCATACAGTTGCTTGTAGTAATCTCTAATAATCTTTTGTATTTCTGCAGTGTCAGTTGTTACATCTCCTTTTTCATTTCTAATTCCCATAGGTTTTGGGTCATCGTGTTTTCATTGTCATTTGTTTCTACGTATTTTTTGATTTCCTCTTTTATTTCTTCAGTGACCTCTTGGTTATTAAATAGTGTGTTTTCTAGCCTCTATGTGTTTGTATTTCTTACAGATTTTTTCCTGTAATTGATATGTAGTCTCATGGCATTGTGGTCGAAAAAGATATTTGATATGATTTAAATTTTCTTAAATTTACCAAGGCTTTATTTGTGACCCACGATATGATCTATCCTGGAGAATGTTCCATGAGCACTTGAGACAATGTGTATTCTGTTGTTTTTGGATGGAATGTCCTATAAATATCAATTAAGTCTATCTTGTTTAATGTATCATTTAAAGCTTGTGTTTCCTTATTTATTTTCATTTTGGATGATCTGTCCATTGGTGAAAGTGGGGTGTTAAAGTCCCCTACTATGATTGTGTTACTGTCGATCTCCCCTGTTATGGCTGTTAGTATGTGCCTTATGTATTGGGTCTTGTTTTTGTAACCATTCAGACAGTCTACGTCTTTTGGTTGGAGCATTCAATCCATTTACTTTTAAGGTAGTTGTCAATATGTATGCTCCTATTTTCATTTTCTTCATTGTTTTGGGTTTGTTATTGTAGGTCTTTTCCTTCTCTTGTGTTTCCTGTCTACAGAAGTTCCTTTAGCATTTGTTGTAAGGCTGGTTTTGTGGTGCTGAATTCTCTTAGCTTTTGCTTGTTTGTAAAGGTTTTAATTTCTCCATCAAATCTGAATGAGATCCTTGTTCGGTAGAGTAATCTTGTTTCTAGGTTTTTCTTGTTCATCACTTTAAATATGTCCTGCCACTCCCTTCTGGCTTGCAGAGTTTCTGCTGAAAGATCAGCTGTTAACCTTATAGGGATTCCCTTATGTGTTATTTGTTGTTTTTCCCTTGCTGCTTTTAATATATGTTCTTTGTATTTAATTTTTTAGTTTGATTAATATGTCTTGGCATGTTTCTCCTTGGATTTATCCTGTATGGGACGCTCTGTGCTTCCTCGACTTGATTAACTATTTCCTTTCCCATATTAGGGAAGTTTTCAACTATAATCTCTTCAAATATTTTCTCAGTCACTTTCTTTTTCTCTTCTTCTTCTGTGTGTGTTTCTCTGTCTTATTTTGTTTAACTTACTGTGTTTGGGGTCTCCTTTTCGCAGGCTGCAGGTCCGTAATTCCCCTTGTTTTTGGTGTCTGTCTCCAGTGGCTAAGGTTGGTTCAGTGGGTTGTGTAGGCTTCCTGGTGGAGGGGACTAATGCCTGTGTTCTGGTGGATGAGGCTGGATCTTGTCTTTCTGGTGGGTAGGTCCACGTCTGGTGGTGTGTTTTGGGGTGTCTGTGGCCTTATTATGATTTTAGGCAGCCTCTGTGCTAATGGATGGGGTTGTGTTCCTGTTTTGCTAGTTGTTTGGTATAGGGTGTCCAGCACTGTAGCTTGCTGGCCGTTGAGTGCAGCTGGGTTTTGGTGTTGAGATGCAGATCTCTGAGAGATTTTCGCTGTTTGATATTACGTGGAGCTGGGAGTCTCTTGTGGACCAGTGTCCTGAAGTTGGTTCTCCCACCTCAGAGACACAGCCCTGACGCCTAGCTGGAGGACCAAGAGCCTGTCCTCCACATGGCTCAGAATAAAAGTAAAATAGTTATTAAAAGAAAACATTAAGAAAAAAAATTTAAGTAGTTAAAAAAAAAAAAGGACAGCCAGAACGCTAGGACAAATGGTAATAGCAAAGCTATACAGAAGAAATCTCACACAGAAGAAAGAAAGAAAGAAGAGAAAATAAAATAAGGTAAAATAAAATAGTTATTAAAATAAAACATTAAGAAAAAAAATTAAAGTAATTAAAAAAAAAAGACAGCCAGAACGCTAGGACAAATGGTAATAGCAAAGCTATACAGAAGAAATCTCACACAGAAGCATACACATACACACTCAGAAAAAGAGAAAAAGGGAAAAAAATATATCTTGCTCCCATAGTCCCCCACCTCCTCAATTTGGGATGATTCCTTGTCTATTCAGGTATTCCACAGATGCAGGGTACATCAAGTTGATTGTGGAGATTTAATCTGCTGCTCCTGAGGCTGCTGGGAGAGATTTCCCTTTCTCTTCTTTGCTCACAAAGCTCCGGGTTTCAGCTTTGGATTTGGACCCGCCTCTGCATGTAGGTCGCCTGAGGGCCTCTGTTCCCACTCAGACAGCGTGCATTCTCCCGGGGAAGTTGTCCCTGGATCACGGGACCCTGGCAGTGGCTGGCTGTAGAGGCTCCCGGGAGGGGAGGTGTTGAGAGTGACCTGTGCTCGCACACAGGCTTCTTGGTGGTGGCAGCAGCGGCCTTAGCGTCTCATGCCCGTCTCTGGTGTCCGCGCTGATAGCCGTGGCTCATGCCCTTCTCTGGAGCTCCTTTTGGCGGCGCTCTTAATCCCCTCTCCTCACGCACAGCGAATCAAAGAGGCAAGAAAAAGTCTGTTGTCTCTTTGGCAGCTCCAGACATTTTCCTGGACTCCCTCCCGTCTAGCTGTGGCGCACTAGTCCCCTTCAGGCTGTGTTCACGCCGCCAGTCCTCTCTCTGCCATCCGACCGAAGCCTGAGCCTCAGCTCCCAGCCCCTGCCTGCCCCAGTGGGTGAGCAGACAAGCCTCTCGGGCTGGTGAGTGCTGGTCAGCACCAATCCTCTGTGCGCGAGTCTCTCCGCTTTGCCCTCTGCACCCGTTGCTGCGCTCTCCTCCTTGGCTCCGAAGCTTCCCCCCTCTGCCACCTGCAGTCTCCACCCGCACGGGCTTCCTAGTGTGTGGAAACGTTTCCTCCTTTACAGTTCCCTCCCACTGGTGCAGGTCCTGTCCCTATTCTTTTGTCTCTGTTTTTTCTTTTTTTCTTTTGCCCTACCCAGGTACATGGGGAGTTTCTTGCCTTTTGGGAGGTCTGAGGTCTTCTGCCAGCGTTCAGTAGG
>NC_041219.1:92784563-92799220 GCF_002837175.3 Physeter macrocephalus
TGATTGTGGAGATTTAATCTGCTGCTCCTGAGGCTGCTGGGAGAGATTTCCCTTTCTCTTCTTTGCTCACACAGCTCCTGGGGTTCAGCTTTGGATTTGGACCTGCCTCTGCATGTAGGTCACCTGAGGGCATCTGTCTTCGCTCAGGACAGGACGGGGTTAAAGGAGCAGCTGATTCAGGGACTCTGGCTCACTCAGGCCAGGGGAGGGAGGGGTATGGATGCGGGGTGAGCCTGTGGCGGCAGAGGCCAGCGTGACATTGCACCAGCCTGGGGCGTGCCGTGCATTCTCCCGGGGAAGTTGTCCCTGGATCACGGGACCCTGGCAGTGGCTGGCTGTAGAGGCTCCCGGGAGGGGAGGTGTTGAGAGTGACCTGTGCTCGCACACAGGCTTCTTGGTGGTGGCAGCAGCGGCCTTAGCGTCTCATGCCCGTCTCTGGTGTCCGCGCTGATAGCCGTGGCTCATGCCCTTCTCTGGAGCTCCTTTTGGCGGCGCTCTTAATCCCCTCTCCTCACGCACAGCGAATCAAAGAGGCAAGAAAAAGTCTGTTGTCTCTTTGGCAGCTCCAGACATTTTCCTGGACTCCCTCCCGTCTAGCTGTGGCGCACTAGTCCCCTTCAGGCTGTGTTCACGCCGCCAGTCCTCTCTCTGCCATCCGACCGAAGCCTGAGCCTTAGCTCCCAGCCCCTGCCTGCCCCAGTGGGTGAGCAGACAAGCCTCTCGGGCTGGTGAGTGCTGGTCAGCACCAATCCTCTGTGCGCGAGTCTCTCCGCTTTGCCCTCTGCACCCGTTGCTGCGCTCTCCTCCTTGGCTCCGAAGCTTC
This sequence comes from Physeter macrocephalus, assembly GCF_002837175.3. Taxonomy (NCBI): domain Eukaryota; kingdom Metazoa; phylum Chordata; class Mammalia; order Artiodactyla; family Physeteridae; genus Physeter; species Physeter macrocephalus. Next base: position 92,785,387 of record NC_041219.1, read on the forward strand.
CCCCCTCTGCCACCTGCAGTCTCCACCCGCACGGGCTTCCTAGTGTGTGGAAACGTTTCCTCCTTTACAGTTCCCTCCCACTGGTGCAGGTCCTGTCCCTATTCTTTTGTCTCTGTTTTTTCTTTTTTTCTTTTGCCCTACCCAGGTACATGGGGAGTTTCTTGCCTTTTGGGAGGTCTGAGGTCTTCTGCCAGCGTTCAGTAGGTGTTCTCTAGGAGTTTTTCCACACGTAGATGTATTTCTGATGTATTTGTGGGGAGGAAGGTGATCTCCGCGTTTTACTCTTCTGCCATCTTGAAGCTCCTCCACACATTTCTGAATATGATTTTTTAAAACCAAAGAACATCTATGAAATCTCTTTTGGGCAAAAAGACTGCCCCGATGGCCCTAGCTCAGGCTTCCTGGGACCTCTGGGGAGTGGGCTGGGCCGGGCTGAGCTAGGGAGATAGCAGGACTTAGGTTTCCAGCACAGCCTTCTTGTATAACTTGAGATTTTTTAATGACATGTTGCATTTCTTTTTTAATCATGTACTTTCATCATTTTTTAAAACATTACTTAAAATTTCCTTGCAACAAAATCATGTTGGCAGTGAGATCATGTGTAAGTAAACAACTGGCATAGTACTTGGTGGCGTCAGATAAATACCAGTTATTTAAGATTTCATCATTTCCCCCAAACGAGAAGGGGGTACTTTGCTAAAGAAGTTCTAGTTGCTCCTTTGCTGGACTTAAAATGCTTTAAGGGTAGAATAACATCATTGGTACCTGTACCAAGAGCATCATTTAATAATCAGAGAAAATGCTTCTTCCTATTGGTCCAGTTATGGACTATTTTTGACTTAGTTTTACTGCAAGCCTAATGAGATTTAAGCTGGTCAAAAAAGGAAAAGAAATCAAAGGATGGAATAAGTTAATATCTGGATTTTATGTTGTCCAGGATTAAAAAAAATGTTGGTTTTTGTAATGAGATTTTCCTTTATAGTCTTCTCCATAATTTCCTCTTTCTGTACCCAAGGCCATGGCATATCCAAACAGAGCCTTTCTGAGCCTTATTAGAGACATGCCCTCTCTGGGAGTTATTGCCCCATGTCAGGTGACATGCCCCAAGTTTAGAATGCAGAGGCATCTTTATGCAATTAGCGGGAAGCGCCTCTCCCTACTAGTGGATGCAGCCCGACACTGGCACACCTGGTCTCCAGGCTTGGTGCCCTGTACAGGCCTCAATCCCAACAACTGTCTGCAGCAGCCCTGGCTGAAACCCCACCCCCAATTGTTCCCAGAAAAAACATGTTTTAAAGTAAGTGTAGGTTATGAAAAAATACAATTTTAGATATAATCCACATAAAAGTGCACATTTGTTATCTGAGTGATACATAATTGGTAAATAGATATACATATGCTCTCTTTCTTAAAAACATTGTGACAATTGCATACAGAGTAGATCACAGTATTGTTTTTAAAAATGAATTTATTAAATTGCTCATAATTATAAAAGATTAAAGTGCACAGAAATTTGCAAAATATTACAAACTTTACATCTTATGCCACAGTGTATGAAAAGCATCATGAATATTTGTTTTACTTAAGCTGCTCATACATTTTAACTTTTCAAACATCTTAAAATATAATATGGACGCAAGAAAATGGTACAAGAAGTGTTTCAACAACAGAGCGTATTCTGCCCCCCTATTGTGAATTAATGTTTTCTGAAATTCAAGATGCACGTGCAATTATAAGGGAAGGCTTTTGGTGATAAACAGTTTGCAAAATGTTCTTGTTTAGTTTTCAAACAAAAATGAAAGCTTTCCCTTCCTATTGACATAATGAAAGTATCTGAGGGATATTTAAAGAAAAATCTCCTGAGTATTTTGGTCTAATGCTTTGATTTGTTAAAATTCACAGGCATCACAAAAGGATACAAAGTGAAATTTCTCTAGTGGTTAACACCAGGCAGGTCTAGGCCCGATTTCCCCTTCACAGGTCCACCGCCACACCCATCCATTTTCCCAAGGTGCCGCCTCTGCTCACACTCACAGATGTAGCCCATGAGTGCCTGCAGACACAGCCCCACATTTTCACCACTACCCACTAGTCAGTACTAGACTTACATGAACACTGTCAGTGTCACAGGTTAACCTGGGTCCCCACTACAACCTGGCCGTTTGGGGAATACTGGCAGTGTCATACATCACATTCGCTGCCTTAAAGGGGTAGAGGTTTTCTTCCCTCCTGTCTACAGAAGCAAATTTTAAACTATGAAGACGATTTATGAAAGATGGTTTATGAAAACATAAATGAACAATTCTTTCCAAGTTCTATTTTATATACAAGGAGATAAGGCAAAAACATTTCCTTTTCTATGATTCCATAAGCAGTGAGTAATTGCCATATCCAACACTAGAAGATACTCCTACACTTCAGAGAAGAGAAGAGGTAATTGAGAGGAAGCGGCACCACTTCCAGGAGCAGTGTCCCGGGTGAGCGGGGAAAGGGATGAGAACACTTCCCCACTCGGAAGAAATTCATTTCTTTCTCCCAGTGTGGCCAGATCTCACATGGTCTGTTGTGAGCACTCTCTGATCACACCATTAACATTATCAAGAAAGCTAGTGAAATGGTCCGGATCCACTGGGACAATTCAAAAGTCCAGAATACTGTTTTGATGACTCCTACAGAAAAAATGTTTTTTTGTTTTTAACATTCATGGCAGGCATTTAGAATTGTGACCTGGAGTGAAGCTACTCTATTATAACAAGCCTGTAAATCTGCTCACTGTAGTGTTTCCTTTTCCTTTGCTGCTGGGACTCTGAGTGTCTTGGCTCCTGTGGCACCTGGGCATTTAGCAGCATCCCAGTGGGTGGCGGCCCATCTAGCAAGAATCCAGTGCCAGACACCCTGTCCTGCACCCAGCCCTGCCTTGTCACCAGTCACAGGTGAGAGGTACGGGCCCTGTGTCTTTTCCAGAGCCTACAAGAGGGCCTGGCACCCAAAAAACAGTAAAGCACAGTAGAGACTGTGGAGCTGAATAAATTGAGGTCAAGATGTGCACGGTGGGGCAGAAATTCAGCAGGAAGTTACCTCTATCTGACGGCAGAGTTTGTGACCAAACTAATTTGCTTTCTGACCCTTAATTGCCTGACTGGCTTGAGAGGAGGCTGGAAATTCAAATCAAATCCCGTCTCTTCTTTTTTGGGAATAATCTAGGTATTCTCCTGTCTCTCCCTCTCCCTCCCTAAAAAATGCTCCCCAGGTGCAAACAAGTTACTGGGCTGGGAGTAAGAGAAGGGAGGATGCGCTGAGCTACCTTCTCTGTGGCAGATGCTTTGGTAGGCTGATCACTTGGACGTGCAGAACCCCTCGCAGGAACGTGGTGCGGTCACGCTGAGGGCATTTTCTGTTCTCTTGACATGCGCAGCACTGGCCTGTCACAATGGCTGTGAGACAATCACAAGGGTGCTTGTAATACTGTACTTCCTGGGATCTCATGGATAAAGGGCAACTGGTGGGAACCTGATGCGCTCATCTTTTCCAAACCATTATGTTGATAAATATGTAACTTTAATCACTTGATTTCATTTTTTTTCAAGAAATGACATATCTTCAGAAGAGGTAAATTAATTATCCTGATCAATACGAGTCACAATTCTGTTTCAATCTGTAACTTTCCCTGCTTTTGCCATCTTATTCCCTTGAGATTTGCAAAGCAGTCAACATTGATTAGGCACAGAACATTCTAGGAGTGCTCCTGGAAGATGAAAGGTGTCACTGTGAATTAGCACAAATATGCTCAGAACCTTGCTATCTTCATTGCAATCCATTAAGAGTATTTCTCTGAGATGGAAAGACAGGCCAAGATGAAGACTGAAACTATTTCCTCTTATTACCTGAGATTTCTTTTTCTGTAGGAATGTGATAATGCACCTAAATATTGTGAAGTCTTGGGTCTATCTGCCACTTAATACAGCATTCAAACTGAATTCTGCACTAGATATTTTTAATCACACAACTGCTAGCATGTCTGATCTTTAATGATGGTATTTGTAAGGGAACGATAACTCTGGAACAGATCTGGCAAAAAGTGAAGAAATGAAACTGCCTAAGAATAAAAAAAGATCATGTGCTTGAGAACAGAAGGAATGAAAATAATCAAATGGAGGAAAAAAATCCACTCTACTTTGGTAGGGATTGTTTTTAAGCACACAAAGACACCTCTTCTGTGTTACAAAAATTCCAATTTATCAAAAAAAGTAACATTTTTGGTTTTCCTGGTGATTAGTTTTATGCCCTTCTTGATCTCAATTTTACATTTTCCAGTTCCTACATCACTAGCTGAAACTGAAAAATAATCTGCATGAAAATGGTGATAGTTAAGACTCATATTTGCCAAAGTGATTTAACTTATTCTCGTTAGTGAGTCATAATATATTTTGATAAAGCTAAATTCTTTAAAGTGCTTCTCAGAACATCAAGCTCTTAATCTGATTTTGGTCGTAAATTGTTATCTACTACTGCTATCATCCTCTCAGCTATGACTCCCATATTTTTGGTCATGTCTTTGAGGTGATTCTCATGAAGAAGCTTCTGGGTTAGGTATTTTTCTCTCCTGATCTTGCTCTTCGTGCTTTTCGATACATCTGGAATTGCATACGAAATGAAAAATTTCACGGAATAGATGATATGCTAAGGGAGAGAAGAAAAATGTCAATCACAAAGAGAAGTAGGGGAACACAGAGTTTCTTCCATTTATTTTTGCTAGTCATTATAGCAGTATATCAGGACAAGGTGGTGGGCGGGCATTCATCATGTATACCCAATCTCTCCCACCACGGCATGGCTCTGCCAAGGCGCTACATTTTGTTACTTCATAAATTTCAAGAATACTATTTGATATGTAGAATAGGATACATCTAATATCTAGAACACTCATCATGACACTGACGATGCTATGATATTTTAATGTGTGTTCCTTTCCTATCTTGTTCCCAGGCCTCTTCCCCAAAGGTAAACACTAAACTATCTGTGTGAATATATGTATATAATTTTCTTTTATTTTTGAATAGTTTAACAAGGTATGTATATATCCCCAAATAGTATCTTGTTTAGTTTTGCTTGCTTTAAGCTTTATAAAAACAGTATGATACTGTCAATATGGTGCAGTCTTTTGAAAATTGCTTTTTTTCCATTCAAAATTAGTTTCTAAGATTCATCAATGTTATTGTGCATAACTGTAGTCCATTTTCACTTCTATATAATATTCCATTGTGCAAACACACTGTAATTTATTTGTTCCCCTATCAAAAGGAATTGGGTTTCTGTCTAGTTTTTGGATTAGAAACAATGATGTCGGGAACAGTCTTGCACTTGGATTCTGGAGAATACCTGTGAGTTTCTCAAAAGCGTGCACCTAGGGGTGGAACTGCTGAGACCCTCTGTTACATGAATGTTCAATTTTATAAGATCGTTATCAACTATACCAGCTGACACTCCCACCAGCAGTGTGTGATGATTTCACTTGCTCTACATCCTTGTCTGCACTTGTTACCATCACTTTTTTTTTAACCAACATGGTGATTATGAAATGGACTTTCACTTTGGTCTTACTTTGCATTTCCCTGATGACTAATGAGCTTGAAAACCTTTTTATTTATTCACTGTTCAAAAATCCCTAACCTAGCAAGAAGATAGAGATAATATAGAATAAACAAAATTAAAAACAAATAATTTACACATAGTGTTAAAAAGTGATAAGAGCTATGGGGAAAAAAGTGACATGAGCTAAGTAAAGCAGAGTAACAGTTATCTTGAGTGTTATGGTGGGAGGTAAAATTTATATAGATTTTATATAGATCAGTCTGGACATGCCTCATTGAGCAAAGATTTTAAGGAGGTGAGGAAATTAGACATCAGGAAGAAAGACATTCTAGGCAAAGGGAACAGCCAACACAGTCCATCTGGTAGAAGCCTGAAGGGTGCATTCCAGGAAGGCTGGAGTGAAGTGATATCAGGGAGGTAACAGACAATGGCTAGATAGTGTTTGGCCTAGTATGTCATTATAAGGACTTTGACTTTTACTTGGAGTGAGATGTGAAGACAATAGGGAGTCCAGTTAGGAGACTGTTGCCCTAATTTGGGCAAGAAATGATGGTGGCTCTAACTTGGACGGCAGCAGCAGAGCTGGTAAGAAGTGGTCAGATTTGTGATATATTTTCAAAGGAAAACTCAACAGTACTGGATATGGAATAAGTGGGGGAGAGAAAACAAGGGGGACTCCAAGAATTCTGGCCCAAGCAACTGTTGAGATGGAACTGCCATAATTGAGAGGGGGTAAAACTGTGGACAGAACAGATTTAGTGCATGGTAGGGAGAAGAACATTGCAAGTGGACTTAAGAAAATATGGGAATTTAGGGCAGTAGATTTGAGATATCTGTTAGATATCCAAGCAGAAAGGTCAAGTATGCAGTTGGATTGATGGGTTGAGTTCAGAAGAGAGGTTTTCTGGGGATATCCATTAGTGAGTCACTGGCATATAGATAGCACTTAACGTCTGTGGACTGCATGAGATCACCAACGCTGTGGGTAGAGAGAAAAGACAACCAAGGAATGAGCCATGGATCATTAAGAAGAGAAGGAAGGGACGGGCAAAAAAGTTAAGACAGGACTGCATAGAGAGGTAGGAAGAAAGGCAAAATATGTGTTTCCCTGGGAGCCAAGTGAGGAAGAGTTTCAAGGAAGAGTGATGAGCTGTGTCAAATGTTTCTTGTAAGTCAGGTAGTGTGACAGTGGAGAATATTTTGAGCTGAGAGAGATATTAGTGAGTTCAAGTGATAGAATTACACAGTAAAGAGGCAAAAGTTGACGTAGGAAAGAGGTTGTTTTTTTTTTTTCCCATCCATTTCTGAGGTAGGTAATATTTACAGATATGAAGATTTTCTGTTACACCACCCTTGCATTTCTGGGATAAAGCCAATGTGGTATGATGTCATCTTTTGAAAATAGATTGCTAGATTCAGTCTGCACATCTTAAAAAGATCTTTGCCTCTATGCATTGAGTAAGACTGACATAATTTCCCCTTCCCTTTCTATTCTTGTCTGATTTTAGGAACTAAAAGGGGTTGGAGAGTATTTCCTTTTCCTGATCTCTGGAGGAGTGTGTATAATATTGAAATGATCTGTTCTAGAAAGTTTGGTATCACTCTCCTCGAAAGCCATTTGGCTTGGTGTTTTCAATGGGGACAGATTTTTCAATTACTCAAAGTTTTGCTATGATTTGAGGTTTACAGTTACCTTCTTTAGCATTTTAAAGATATTAGACTCTTCTCTTCTGGCTTTCAGATTGATGTTAAAAAGTCTACTCTCAAGACACAGACTGGCTAGAGACCTACTTCAGACCTAGGAACACATACAGACTGAAAGTGAGGGGATGGAAAAAGATAGTCCATGCAAATGGAAATCAAAAGAAAGCTGGAGTAGCAATACTCATATCAGATAAAACAGACTTTAAATAAAAAATGTTACAAGAGACAAGGAAAGATACTACATAATGATCAAGGGATCAATCCAAGAAGAAGATATAACAATTGTAAACATATATGCACCCAACAGAGGAGCACCTCAATACATAAGGCAAATACTAACAGCTATAAAAGAGGAAATCGACAGTAAAAAAATAATGGTGGGGGACGTTAACAGCTTAATGGCACCAATGGACAGATCATCCAGACAGAAAATTAATAAGGACACACAAGCTTTAAATGACACAACAGACCAGATAGATTTAATTGATATTTATAGGACATTCCATCCGAAAACAGCAGATTACACTTTCTTCTCAAATGCACACAGAACATTCTCCAGGTTAGATCACATCTTGGGTCACAAATCAAGCCTTGGTAAATTTAAGAAAATTGAAATCGTACCAAGCATTTTTTCCGACCACAATTCTATGAGATTAGATATAAATTACAGGGAAAAAAATGTAAAAATCACAAACACATGGAGGCTAAACAATACAATACTAAATAACCAAAAGATCACTGAAGAAGAAATCAAAGAGGAAATCAAAAAATACCTAGAGACAAATGACAACGAAAACACGACAATCCAAAATGTATGGGATGCATCAAAATCAGTTCTAAGAGGGAAATTTATAGCAATACAATCCTACCTCAAGAAACAAGAAAAATCTCAAATAAACAAACTAACTTTACACCTAAAGGAACTAGAGAAAGAAAAACAAAACCCAAAGTTAGTTAGTAGAAGGAAAGAAATCATAAAGATCAGAGAAGAAATAAATGAAATAGAAACAAAGAAAACAATGGCAAAGATCAATAAAACTAAAAGCTGGTTCTTTGAGAAGATAAAAATGATAAACCATTAGCCAGGCTCATCAAGAAAAAGAGGGAGGGGACTCAAATCAATAAAATTAGAAATGAAAAAGGAGAAGTTACAATGGGCACCAGAGAAATACACAGCATCACAAGAGACTACTACAAGCAACTCTATGCCAATCAAATGGACAACCTGGAAGAAATGGACAAATTCTTAGAAAAGTATAACATTCCAAGACTGAACCAGCAAGAAATAGAAAATATGAACAGACCATCACAAGTAATGAAATTGAAACTGTGATTAAAAATCTTCCAACAAACAAGTCCAGAACCAGATGGCTTCACAGGTGAATTCTATCAAACATTCAGAGAAGACCTAACACCCATCCTTTTCAAAAAATTGCAGAGGAAGGAACACTCCCAAACTCACTCTATGAGGCCATCATCACCCTGTTATCAAAACCAGACAGAGATACTACAAAAAAAAAATTACAGACCAATATCACTGATGAATATAGATGCAAAAATCCTCAACAAAAAACTAGCAAACAGAATCCGACAACACATTAAAAGGATCATACAACATGATCAAGTGGGATTTATCCCAGGGATGCAAGGATTCTTCAATATAGGCAAATCAATCAATGTGATACACCATACTAACAAATTAAAGAATAGAAACCATATGATCATCTCTATAGACGCAGAAAAAGCTTTTGACAAAATTCAACACTGATTTATGATAAAAACTCTCCAGAAAGTGGGCTTAGAGGGAACCTACCTCAAGATAATAAAGGCCATATATGACAAACCCACAGCAAACATCATTCTCAATGGTGAAAAACTGAAAGCACTTCCTCTAAGATCAGGAACAAGACAGGGATGTCCACTCTTGCCACTATTATTCAACACAGTTTTGGAAGTCCTAGCCATGGTAATCAGAGAAGAAAAATAAAAGGAATACAACTTGGAAAAGAAGAAGTAAAACTGTCACTGTTTGCAGATGACATGATACTATACATAGAAAACCCTAAAGATACCACCAGAAAACTACTAGACCTCATCAAAATTAAGGAAACAATCCCATTAACCACTGCAACAAAAAGAATAAAATACCTAGGAATAAACCTTCCTAAGGAGGTAAAAGACCTGTACTCAGGAAATTTTAAGACCCTGATGAAAGAAATCAAAGATGACACAAACAGACAGAGAGATATACCATGTTCTTGGATTGGAAGAATCAATATTGTGAAAATGACTGTACTACCCAAAGCAATCTACAGATTCAATGCAATCCCTATCAAATTACCAATGGCAATTTTTACAGAACTAGAACAAAAAATCTTAAAATTTGTAGAGAGGTACAAAATACCCCAGAGAGCCAAAACAATCTTGAGAAAGAAAACGGAGCTGGAGGAATCAGGCTCCCTGACTTCAGACTAAACTACAAAGCTACAGTAATCAAGACAATATGGTACTGGCACAAAAACAGACCTAATGAAACTTAAAAGCTTTTGCACAGCAAAGGAAACTACAAACAAGACGAAAAGACAACCCTCAGAATGGGAGAAAATATTTGCAAACGAATCAATGGACAAAGGGTTAATCTCCAAAATATATCAACAGCACATGCAGCTCAATATCAAAAAAAAAACCAAACAACCTAATCAAAAAATGGGCGGAAGACCTAAACAGAAATTTCTCCAGAGAAGACATGCAGATGGCCAAGAGGCACATGAAAAGCTGCTCAGCAACAGTAATTATTAGAGAAATGCAAATCAAAACTACAGTGAGGTATCACACCACACTGGTTAGAATGGGCATCATCAGAAAATGTACCAACAACAAATGCTGGAGAGGGTGTAGAGAAAAGGGAACCCTCTTGCACTGTTGGTGGCAATGTTAACTGATACAGCCACTATGGAGAACAGTATGGAGATTACTTAAAAAACTAAAAATAGAACTACCATAAGACCCAGCAATTCCACTACTGGGCATATACCCAGAGAAAGCCATAATTCAAAAACACACATGCACCCCAATATTCATTGCAGCACTATTTACAATAGCCAGGTCATGGAAGCAACCTAAATGTCCACTGACAGATGAATGGATAAAGAAGATGTGGTATATGTATACAATGGAATATTACTCAGCCCTGAAAAGGAATGAAATTGGGCCAGTTGCAGAGACATGGATGGACCTAGAGACTGTCATAGAGTGAAGTAAGTCAGAAAGAGTAAAACAAGTATCATATATTAACGCATATATGTGGAATCTAGAAAAATGGTACAGATGAACCAGTTTGCAAGGCAGAAATAGAGACACAGATGTAGAGAACAAACATATGGACACCAAGGGGGTAACCCTCAGAATGGGAGAAAATATTTGCAAACGAATCAATGGACAAAGGGTTAATCTCCAAAATATATCAACAGCACATGCAGCTCAATATCAAAAAAAAAACCAAACAACCTAATCAAAAAATGGGCGGAAGACCTAAACAGAAATTTCTCCAGAGAAGACATGCAGATGGCCAAGAGGCACATGAAAAGCTGCTCAGCAACAGTAATTATTAGAGAAATGCAAATCAAAACTACAGTGAGGTATCACACCACACTGGTTAGAATGGGCATCATCAGAAAATGTACCAACAACAAATGCTGGAGAGGGTGTAGAGAAAAGGGAACCCTCTTGCACTGTTGGTGGCAATGTTAACTGATACAGCCACTATGGAGAACAGTATGGAGATTACTTAAAAAACTAAAAATAGAACTACCATAAGACCCAGCAATTCCACTACTGGGCATATACCCAGAGAAAGCCATAATTCAAAAACACACATGCACCCCAATATTCATTGCAGCACTATTTACAATAGCCAGGTCATGGAAGCAACCTAAATGTCCATTGACAGATGAATGGATAAAGAAGATGTGGTATATGTATACAATGGAATATTACTCAGCCCTGAAAAGGAATGAAATTGGGCCAGTTGCAGAGACATGGATGGACCTAGAGACTGTCATAGAGTGAAGTAAGTCAGAAAGAGTAAAACAAGTATCATATATTAACGCATATATGTGGAATCTAGAAAAATGGTACAGATGAACCAGTTTGCAAGGCAGAAATAGAGACACAGATGTAGAGAACAAACATATGGACACCAAGGGGGTAAGCGGGGTGGGTGGCGTGCGATGAATTGGGAGATTGGGATTGACATATATACAGTAATATGTACAAAATAGATAACTAATAAGAACCTGCTGTACAGCACAGGGAACTGTACTTCACTTTGCTGTACAGTAGAAACTAACACAAGATTGTGAAACAACTATACAACAATTAAAAACAAGTCTACTCTCATTCTAATCTTAATTTTCTTTGTCAGTCATCTGTCTTTTTTCTCAGGTTATTTTTAAGATCTTATATTCGGTGTGCTGTATTTTCCTTACAGTGCATGTAAATACTGACTTCTTTGTTATCTATTCTGCTGGATATTTGTTTTGCTTTCTTCTTTGTGAACAGATGTCTGTCCCTTATGCTGCAAAAATCTTATCCACTGACTCTACAGATTTGCATCTCCTCAGTTATCCATTTTTTTCTTCTATGATTTTTTGGGAAAGATAGTCCTCATTCTGTCTTCCATATCTAACCTCTTTTTAAAAAAATTTTTCCATTTTCTTCTCTCTTTGTGATGTGCTAGTGGTAATTTTTTCAGATTTGTCTCCCAGTTCACTAATTCTGTCTTCAGATTTGCCTAAACTTCTGTTTTATCCATATGTTAATGTCTTCATTTCAACAACTATTTTTATTTCTAAAAGTTCTTTTAAATTATTTTTCAAAATTGCCTTACAATTTTTTTTACAGTTTCTTATTGTTTGTTCATTTTTGGCTCTGTCATTTATTTGTTTAAATATTTTCATATATGGTTAATTTATATTCCTTATCTGATAATTCAAACTCTTAAAGAAGTTATTGATGGTCCAAATCAGGTTTTTATTTTTTAATTTTTTGGGCTAAATCTCATTCTTGGTTTTTCGTTTTTTGTTTTTTTTTTTTAATTTCCCCTTTGTCATTGTTGATCTTTGATAGTTAGCTCATATTTGCTTATCTCAATCTGGGAAAAAACTGGGGTCTAAATTAAAGATACTTTTATTCAGAGAAGACATGCATTTCCCTCTGCTTGGAGACATATTTAGCCTTTTGTGGGGTCCCTGGCTGAATCCAAGAGTCTCAAGTTCAGCTCTTCTACTGCACTGCTGACCCAAGGCTTGGTCTCCTTGAGCTTTTAGGTGGAGACACTAATGACAGCACTTGTTCTCAGAGCACTCCTGAATTTCAGAGGTGCTCACTGCTCTATTTCAGGCAATCATGGTTTTTTCCTCTTTGTATATTCTCTTTCCTTCTAGTAAGCACAAAACTGCAAAGGAAATTATGTTTTTAACTGATTCTAAATGTTTTGTAGTGAGATGGCCCCTCACAGCATCTAGTCCACCATGATATCAAAAGTAGAAATCAAAACACTTTGGCAACTACACATTTGAATATAAACTAGTGACTTGCCGATATATCAGATACTGTACTTCAGGAATCCACTTATGATGGTGAACTAATGCTGAACTATTTCCTTCTGTTAATTTTTGGTAACTACTTTAAAAAATACTAGAAAAATTATCAAAGCCAAGTAGCCTGTCCCACTTTTTTCTTGCTAACAGATTTTTATTCTACTCAGAGCAAACCAAACACCTCCTGTCTCAGCCTACTTAGCTGCTATGAGGAACCATGTGCTGTAGTTCTAGCCATTGAGATGTAGGTGACAGTCTGCTCTGGGGGCTTCTGGCAAAGCATTTTCTTTCCTAACAAATAGGAGAAGATTTGGCTAGAATCACCCTTCTCCTTCCTCCTGCCTAGAACATAAATGTGTTATCTGGAGTTGCAGTAGTTATATTACAACCACAGAGTGACATGCAATGAGAGAAAACCTAGAGAATCAGATACAGTCCTTACATCAGTGAGCTGGTGTTGATTCAGGAGCACCCAACTACTCCTAGTGAAATTTGTTATGTAAGAAAAATCAACCCCTGTTTGTTTAAGCCACTATTGATGGGTTTTCTGTTTCTTGCAGCTAAATATAATCCTAACTGACCACACCAATGAAGTAATTTTCAAATCTTTGGAATTAAGTAGTAGTTATTCACTCGGTGTAAGAAGTAAAGTTGGTTAGATCAATTTCAAATTTATAGCTGCCTTAGTCATTTTTCAGAGCTGGTAAATTTCAGGGATGTAAAAAACTATTGTAAGAAGGTATACCATGAAAATGCAATAAAAATAATACAAATAAAAATATTATAGCAGGGGCTTCCCTGGTGGCGCAGTGGTTGCGAGTCTGCCTGCTGATGCAGGGGATGTGGGTTCGTGCCCCGGTCCGGGAAGATCCCACATGCCGCGGGGTGGCTGGGCCCGTGAGCCATGGCCGCTGAGCCTGTGCTTCTGGAGCCTGTGC
>NC_041219.1:92799351-92828618 GCF_002837175.3 Physeter macrocephalus
CGCGTACCACAAAAAAAAAAAAAAAAAAAAAAAAAAAAAATATATATATATATATATATATATATATCAATAAAAGTTTCTCCAGGGAAAATATTGATATCTTATTTGTCTTGAATAAGCCCCTTCATAGCCTAATATGGAGCCCAGTGCCCCAAATAAAAAGGCCTTCGATTAATACTAAACTGAAAGGAATTGAATTCCCCTAGCTCACAACATGCCTTTAACTTTTAAAGGAGTTAACCAACTTTATTTATATTAAAAAATAAATTTATTTATTTTTATTTATTTATATTTGGCTGCATTGGGCTTTTGTTGCTGCGTGCAGGCTTTCTCTAGTTGTGACGAGTGGGGGCCACTCTTCACTGCGGTGCGTGGGCTTCTCATTGTGGTGGCTTCTCACGTTGCAGAGCATGGGCTCTAGACACACGGGCTCAGCAGTTGTGGCTCACAGGCTCCAGAGTGCAGGCTCAGTAGTTATAGTGCACGGGCCTAGTTGCTCCGCGGCATGTGGGATCTTCCCAGACCAGGGATCGAACCCATGTCTCCTGCATTGGCAGGCAGATTCTTAACTACTGCACCACCAGGGAAGCCCAACCAACTTCATTTAATTACTGTTCTCAGGTCAAATTTTATTAATAAATGTTATAAAATAATTATTAGCAAGAGATAACATATTGTACATTTTAAGTCAGAAGAGGCAACACAAAGCCTGCAAATACACTGCTTCATAAACTATTTCAGAGTATACTTTTCCTACCTCCATGACAATGATAAAAGCCAGCTTGGCTGCGATCACATGCCAGTAATAGATGTTGTGTTTATACTCTTGTGGGTGTCCAGGAGGGTACCGGAAATCACGATACCTGGAAATGAGATGGAGACATTTCAGGAGATAATTCTTTTTGATCAAATGCTGTAAACAAGGGCCCATTAAAAAAGCTCATACTTCAGGCAACACTCTTTTAAATTGGACATCATATAAATTTTCTCTAAGAGTGTTTGTTTGTTTGTTTTTTGGCCATGCCATATGGCGTGGCTTGCGGGATCTCAGTTCCCTGACCAGGGACTGAACCCGGGACCACGGAAGTGAAAGCCTGGAATCCTGACTACTAGGCCAGCAGGGAACTCCCAAGTTTTCTCCAAGAGTTTAATTTGATGACAAAACCCTGAAATAACTACTCCAGTAATACTTCATTTAACTTACAAGAGGAAGATGATGGTAATGATGGATTCCATCTTTGTTAAAAAAAACAAAAATATCTTAAATTTTATCCCTGCTTCCTCAAAAGAGTATACCTAAAACAAGTTAGCATATTTTCAGAAACATGCTTATAAATTTATTTATATAATGGTGTCATCAGGGTTCACTCAGCTATGGGGCTATCTCTCTCCACAGAGAATGCTAACCTACTTTTTATAATTTTCTTACTTAATTTCCTTGTTGTCAGACATCATATGCTACTGCTGTTAGTGTATTTCCCTCAGGTAGCACATCTCTCATTTTCTGCCTGTAACCTATTAGACCTAGTTTAATTACTCTTTAGAACTATGTAAAGTAAGAGTAACCAGATTCAATGAGGGATTCTGAAGAGGCTTTACTATGTGTAACTTGGAAACATTTATCTGGGGCTTATCTCTGGTTTCTTGGTTGTGTTGTTGAGAATGTGAATCAGAGAAGGCTCTGAGGAGTTGAACTAAATGAATTTTAAAGCCTCCTTTAGGTTTAAGACTTTGATTGGAAAGAAAAAAAAACCACACAAACACACAACTCTATGACATGCAGTCAACAAACTTTTCAGTTAGTAACTTAGTTGACAAAACTAAGTGTACACTGTCCACAGTTGATCTTACCAGCCATGAATATTAGTGCAGAGAGCTTTGGAACACTTTTAGAGAACACTGCTAGGCCAGGCTGAGGTATTTACATTTTTGTCTTTGTGTTGCTTTGTTAAGTGATGGTACGTACTAGTTTGTCATCATTCAGTACCGTCAGGTTGTGCTTGAATAACACATTAGTCATAACAACTGAATTAACCTGCTTTTTGGAACTCTTAGAGTTTCTTCAATTCTAAGAGATAGGACTTTTCCCCTGGATCAGTCTTCCTGTAATCATTTGAAACTCTCATTTAAAAATCTTGCCTTATGGTTTGGCTTGAAAGTTCTAACCCTAGTCTGTATTAACTTTTATATCCCATCCTTTTTAAAGTCGGATTGAAAAGAAAGCTAGGAAAAAAACATCTTTAGCAATTTTATTTAAATGATACCAAATAGAATTATATTACAATAAAAGTCCTTTAAAAGATGAAGTGCATTTTTAAACACTTAAAAGCAGAACTTGCCTGCATGCGGTATAGTCACCAAGCTCAGTGTACGGATTTTCCTTGCTTTTGCTTTTAAAGTCGGCAACGTTGAAGTAGGAGAGAGTGTTGTTGATGTATCCCTCCATGGTGTAGTGTGGGTGGTCCCCATAGGGCGGGATGGAGAAGGACCAGTAATACACCAGGCGGGGGATCATGTCTGATGTGAAAGCAATGATCATGGCCTATGTTGGGAAGAAAACAGTAAAGGGGGTATTAATTGAGAGCCTTTATAGCTAAGGTTAACCGACATGTCAGAATAACATTTTCATCAGTTGACTTTTTTTTAAAATTAAAGATTCAGAAACCTTAATTCTTTCCTGTCAAATGGATATAGGTAATGAGTATCCTAAAGTCTTTGAGCAGCTGCTTTAAAGTAAAATAGTTCCTTTGCTTTTGGTCTTTAAGGGAATGTCCAGAAGTCTACCTGCAGTTCAAAAGCAAAGGCCTGATAGTTGCCTACTATGTGTCTTAAGTACAGTAAGAATAATTGTAGACTAGGGTATTGTGGACAACTCAAGAGCTGCTTGCATATGTTATCTGTAAATTATATTTTTAAAAACTAGAATATAATGAAATTCAATCAACCTTGGAGCACTATTTGATATTTAATCTTTTATGATTTAGAAGTCCCTTTTGTATGCGTCATACTAAGGCCAATATTATGAAAACAGGTTGGCTTTATATGATTCCTTTGTAGATAAATAATTGAGAAAAAGCTACTTTTTTATCACTCACCTCTTAAAAATAGAATACTAACTGCATAATATCTATTTTCCTTCAAATTCATACTTTTCCCCTATAGTATCTTGACTTGTTTAGACAAGTCAAACCATAGTCTGATTTAAACTCTCAGTATATACTTATGTCTGTTGCTTTATTAGACAGCAAGAACTCTGTTACTTTAATAAAATGTAGTAACAAGAAATTGTATTGGGATTGTTCTATTCATACAGTCAAGCAATGGTATCTATTTTGTTAGACCTAGTGTCTAAACCTCTAAACTTCCAAAAGTTTAAATAGATAGAGTTTAAAACACTGTAAATTATCAAATAACATAAAGAGAGTTTAGTGTGTTCCCAGATTAAAGAAATAAATATGGGTCAGTCTTAAACCGGAGTGTACGCCAGGCAGAGATTTATTAGGATCTAAAGCTATTATGAATTACATGAATTTTCTCCAAAATTCTTTAATTTGGGCTTTAATCTCTCAATGTGTAAAACTGGTTTGAAGGAAGGAGAAAGTAAAGAATATTCTTCAATACAAATTCTATGTGAATAAACAAAGCTAAATGTTTCAGTCATTCACTGAAGCAGAAGAAAAGACATGTTTTTTGCACAACACAATTTTAATAGTATTCATCTGAACATATGGATTAGACACAGTGAGACCATAGGCCAATAAACAAGGTCTCAGGTAAAGCAAGAAAAACAACTGAGGGGCTTTTCTACTGCAAAATTCCCCCCCCACACTAGAACCAGCATTGTCATTTCCTCTGACGTGGAGTCTCTCTGGGTGTGTGTAGGCTTGCCTGTCGGTGGTGGTAGTGGTGGTGGTGAAAGACAAGAATATTTTACTCTTCCTAGATTTCAATAGATTAAAATTTCCTGTTATCATTTAACTCAACTTTAGCTTTTTACAGAATCACCTGCAGATGTGCTTCAAGAAGCTACAAAAATTCCAACAAGGAAGATAATTCTATTGCCTTCTGACAAGATACTTTTTCCTCCTGAGTTGAGCTGCTTTGAGACACACTGCCAGAGTACAAATAAATGCAGTGTGCTTCATTTCCCATGCTGTCCCAAACACAATTTTCCATTTATATCAAAATAAATTAAAATAGGTCTTCAATAGCAGATGCTCTGGCATGATACAACAATGTCAATTCAGCTGATTTATTGAACCAGCAGCTTTAGAACGAATGACTTTATACCAAACTCCTGCCTGATGCCCTTTCATATCCCTGGTGGCTGTTCTCTTCTTCCTGCTTCCTAAAAGTTCTCCTATTATGGGAAGCTAGCTATTGTTGTGCACATGAGATTGGGAAGGCACAAATTAGGTATGTGAGGGGATAATATACATGTTTAATTAATTCTTACAGAATTATACGCAAACATAAAGAGGAGCTGCATCTTGGAAGCTGTAACAAATTTTAATATGGAAAAAAGGACTGGCCATAGTTTAAGATGATCGAATAAGCAATTTTTCTAGGGTATAATAAAACAATGCCCGAGTTAGTTATAAGAGAAAACATCTATTGGATGAGAACCAGTAGCACCAATTAGTGGGCGTGTGTGTGCCTGTGTGTGCACGCGTCTTAGAGACACAGCCAATTCTCCATCTGCGCTAATGGCGTGGAGCCATGCTGTGGGGACGAGGAAAAGGTGCCTCATACAATCAGACCAGGACGCTTGAGTAATGGGGAGTAGGAGTCAATTGAATTTTCTGGTTTGCTGAAGGTCAAACAAAAATGCTTTTAGTTTCAAACCTTGTTGCTAAAAATTTCAAGCACACAAGTCCACGTTCCTACCTGGCTTCGTGTCGTATAGCATATTGAACATGACAGATTCATACTTTTATGACTGTGGAGCTTGAAAGGCCTCGCTGTCATATTTCTGAACATCAGCCTATGTTTCGCAGCACCGTGGATGCTGAAGGTGGGGACTAGCTGGGTGTGTGGAAACCGACATAATCTAGCGGTTGTTTTGTGTGTGATTTGCCAACTTTCTCCAAAAAGGAGGGACAGCATGCAATCCAGATAAATTGAGCGTTCTTGGGGGGTGACAGCTGGGTTCCAGATAACTTGTCTTATTGTGTAAAACTGTGACCATGGTCCAGACAGTGACGCACTGTAAAATTCTTGTGCCTCTAGTTTTGACACCTGGCAAGGTCTACATTGTCACTGTAAATGATGATGTGTAATGAAGATGATAACAAAGGTGCTAACATTCCATGAGGACCAGGCTCTGTGCATCCCATGCATTAACTCACTGAATTCCCTAAGCCCCCTTTGTGGTATATAATAGTCTGAAAATATGTGATAGGGAATTACTCGATTTACAAACGATAAAATGAAGCTCTGAAGGGTTAAGGCTTGGCCCAAGATCGTGCAGTTGGGAAGCTGCAGTGCTGGGAGCCGCGGCTCAGGCACTGCCCGACTCTGTTCTGTTTCTACAAGTGCTCGTGGGAAAAGGTGGCGGATGCAGGGTAAGTGTGATTTGATTAAGAAGTTGTTAAAACTGGGGTATCACTTCGTTGGGGACTGTAACCTGGGAGTGAAATTGGCAGTGAAATAAGGGAGGAAATAGCCCTGGTTGTAGGGGCATTTCTAGGGAAGGCGGTTCCCTGATGGGCTGGCAGGGAATTGCTCTGCTTGCCCGCTCCCTGTTGGCCAGTGAGGGCAGGGGTGGGGAAGGAGAGAGACTGTACAGACTGGTCCATAATCAGTACAGGTTGTAAACAACTGCGTTCTACTCCCTCATCACTCAGACACATGCAGGGCGTGAGGATGCTTAGCTAATGACCAACAGTGGGTAGGAAGGACCACGGGTGGTGTGAGGAGAGATGAGACGTGCCCTAAATCTGCCTCCTCAAGGAACCTCTGCCCCTGGGCACGAGGAAGGCAAGGAATGGCTGGGAATGCAAAAAGCGTTTATACTTCATCATCAAATAGTTCCTATTTTAAATTCGTCGTCTGGATAGATTTATATCTCCATTATAAAAGCACTGTTGGGTAACTCCTTTTATAGTCATGTGAGGATTAAAAGAGTTAGTACTTACTGTTAATACTATTACCATGTTTCTATTGAATAAAAACTAGCAAATGAGCAACAATAGCTTAATGGTCACTATTCTTAGCAACTGCCTCTGTAAGAGGTCTTGTAATTCACCAATAATACATAATGTACAATACACAAAATACATTAAAAAATAACAAAGTTAGTTATAGCAACTATGTTGTTTATATGAATGACAGTACTAGCATCTTCCTCCCATATTATGAAATACCAAACACTGGATTCCTTAGGAAGCAACCCTAATGCATTTTTGGACTTTTCAAGGTCTTTACCCTGTGAAGCCTATTTACTCACATTGGTCACCACAGCCAGAATTGCTATTCCTTGCATGATGGGCTGCCATGCTCCGATGTCCTGGGCTTTTTCTGGCACCATGCGTCTATACTGGGTAGTCAGTTTCCACGCGTCCACTCTTATTTCCAGTATATTGTTCACCAGAGCCAACAGAGGGGCCAGTGGAAAAGAGGCCACAAATAAGGTGACGAACCCAAACTGAATAACTGTCAATGGAATGGACATACATCATGGAGTGGTGGATGGATGGAAGGACAACACATATTCCTTTACTCTTATTAAGAAAGAGAAAGGCAAACAGTGAACTAAATCCCAAAGAGAAAAGACATTCGTGGTAATAATAATGTTCAACAGTGAAAGAATCCAAACAAAAGACAAATATAAAACCTCTGGAAAGAAGACTAATTATAGCCTGTTTCTTTCACATATATACACGTAATAGGAATAACATTTAAAAATCTTTAATCAACCATAGTTATTTGCTAGTAATAAACTTGGGACATTCTAAGCATATTATTCATTCTCAGTGTAGAAATAATAGAATGTTGGAAGAGGGTTTGTGATTTAGGGTTAAAAAAAAGAAAAGGAATATTGTGGAAATACCTAACAAGCAAGCTAAAAAAGAAATAAGAAATGTACCAAATGTAAATTTGGGAAGCCTATGTTTGGAGAATGCTGGAGGAAATACGCTGAAAATAAGCAAATGAACAAGCTCCCCTGAGTCTGTGAATGCAAGTGCAGCACATTCAGAGAATTTGGGATATTATTACAAATCATGGAAATGTATGCAGTAAGTGTCTTAATAAGTCAAAATATAATCCTTTTTCAGGAACTTTTATTTCGATATTGTTGCAGTCTATATGGTCACAGTAAGTCAAAATTGGGGTGGTGGCTTAGAAGTTCTTTCCCTTTGTCTGTAGTTTACACGGCTTCACTATAGATGGGGCAGCAGAGATCTGGGGGAAGCTGTACCACGGGAAGGTAGGGTTAGCTATGATAAGGCCAGAGATCTAAAAAAGTTTCACACCCTTCTCTCCTAACTGGCAGACCTTTCAAGTGAACTAGCATAGGGATGTAACTAAGACAGTACATCAGAGGAAAATGTACAGGCCCTTTAGGGCTATTGCTCAGCCAAGGGGCAGGGATCACTCTGGCCAGGAAGGGCAAGACTCTGGAGGGGGTGGCTGGGTAGGAGGAGCTGGCAATTGTTTCTGATATGAGAGGCCAGAAAGTGTCGCAGAAAAGCAGTCAGGGTTGGAAAGATCTGGCCAGTCTACAGGCCAGGCAGGAGCCACTGTATTCAGGGACATGACACAGGCAAGGACCAGAGTTCATGACGTTATAGAGTCAGCAGCATGTCACCGAGCAGTGATGTCAATATCTGTGTCCATGATTCACCGAACCCTAGATGAACCCATCTGCCTCCAGGGGCCAGGCAAGTAACAGAAATGTGTGGAATGGGTACAGTAAGTGGCAAACTGGCAAGTGGATGTCCTAATGGAAGGGACTGCTCAGAGGCACCATACTGGAACGAGGGCTCAATGCTGCCAGATTTCCTTACTATTCAAGAGAAGCCAGAAATTAGGACTTTATTAGCAGTAAAGCCAGTTAAAAATCCAGAGGAGAAAAGATACCATTCATAAAGACAACAAAGGCACAGACTATTTAGAAATAGTGAGAAATGTTAAGATGGTTATGATAATTGACTTTAAAAAATAAAGAAAAACAAATAATGATGAATGAATGGATGCACCATACTGTTAATTGGGATGACACAAGTTTGGGGACATGTCAGATTTTTTCTCCAAAATAAAGTTTAGAATTTGAACGCAAATTTAGTTAATAATCCCAAATGGATTTAAGAAAAAAAGCTGAAAGGTGATGCTAAAGTTCTTCAAGAAATATATACAAGTACACAAGTGAAATAATGAGGGATGTTTAAAGTGACAGTGTTAGGGATATTTCTGAAAAAGGATAATATGGGACCAGCTCTAAGAGATATTAATGTGTATTATATTGCTATGGTAACAGTTCAGAACTAGTGCATTAATAGATAGTATGAATTAAATAGATTTCAAGAACAGATGCAGATATTCATGGGATTTTAGTATATTATAAAAATGATGTTTCAAATCAGTGGATTCAAGTATTGGAGTAATTAGCTAAATCATCAGAAGAACTGGTATGGAGTCCTCACTTTTGCTATCAAAATAAATTCGATAGATTAAACATTTTTAATTAAAAAATAAAGCACCAGAAAAAAACCAGCATGGTATAATCTACTCTGATATTCAAGTGAGAAGAACTTTCTAAACAACTTTTGAAACCAAGAACAACAACAAAGACCTATCAACTCAGCAAGGCAAAAAACATCCATTGTAAAAACAAAAACAACCCTTGCCTGAAACTTTCTCATGACCCTGAATTGCTCTCTGATACTTTCTATGCTTTCTACTTCACTTTAAAGTCAAGTTTCTTGAAGAAGTACCTGCGCTGATTATTTCTCCATCACCCAAAGCTCTGCATCCTCTGTGGCCCTCACCACTGCACTGAAACTCATCTTGCTAATAATAACTCTGTTGGTGGCTGTGCATGCCAAAGCCAATGTACGTTTTCAGTCCTTGTTTATTTGATTACTAGGCAGCTTTTGCCGCAGTGCACCCACCCCCGCCCCTGCCCCCTCCCGGCAGCTTTTGATATGGCTAAATATTTTCCTCTCTGTGGAATGTTTTTCCCCCTTGATTTTTGTTTACTTAAATAGTTTTAAAAAGCCAAGGTAGAAGTGTGTGTGTACACAAACACACACACACACACAGATATAAATTTTTAAAGATATCTAACTATAGTGCTTTTTGTATTTTTTCCCACAGTCCCGGCAATTAAGGGGACTTTATTTATTAGCTCTTGCTTTTTTGCCTCCCCCTACCCCTTTTCATTATGCTCCTTTAGTCAATATTCAAATCCCTTTCAAGCAAGGTGATAGCCTTCTCTGCTAGTTTTCTCCCAACTGTTCTGCTATTCTTCTTTCTCTTTGGGGATTTTTCTTCTCCCATTTACCCTTTAAACGCCCCTTTTCCCCAGGGCTTCACCATCAACTCTCTGCCTGGCATGCCTGAATCACCCCCATGGTCTCACCCGCAGCTCCTCTGAGTTCCTGACTGGCAAATCCAACTTAATAACAGACAGCGCCTCTCAGATGTCTCATAGACACCTCACACTCAAAATATCCAACACAGAACCATTTTTTCAAAACCAACTCCTCTCCTTATATTCCACTCTGCATATTCACTCTCCTAGAAGTTATCTTAACAATTCTATTCCTCACCTGCCATACTAGTCATCTCTTTAACACCTATCAAATCTGTCTCCTTTTCCTCAGCCCATAGCCTCTATGTAGGTGCCTATCACTTGTTGTGTGGGTTACCTGGTGTAGCCCCCTGAAATACCCTCTCCCCACCAAATGCAGGCCCCACCCCAAATATTATCTTCATTCTGCTGCCAGAATAATCTGATCTTCTTTGACAAACACTATGCAATTCTCTTGCTTACAAATATTCCAAGGTATCTCTATTTCTTTAAGGATAAGTTCAAGTCTCCTGGTTAAGCACACAAGACCCATCATGATATAGCCCTTGCTTACCTGATTTCCCCCTACGGATCTTTTGTTCTAGCCATACTTTGTTTGGATGGTGGGGAATTCACTAAACAAAATAAAGAAATTTCACTCAAAACACATATGCCCCTACAGAACCTGGTGGGGGCCGCTGGGGCAATGCCACTGTAAACTCAACTAACAGTTGTATTTGGGTGTGTTGGGACTCCAAGCTCAAGTCACTTAAATATTTCTGAGGGTCCAGGCAGTGGTGTCCCAGCTGAGGACTGAGAGATGTAAAGGCCTGAGTGCTAACCTCCAACAGGACCAGTCTAGCCAGGGAGAGAGGCATGCACACAATCACATACCATCAAGACAAGAGTCAAGTGCTATTGATGCCTAGAGAAGAGAGCAGAAACTCTGTGTGAAAAGTTGACGGTTCCTGCTGAGGCTAGGTAGGAACTCTTCCAGGTAGAAAAGAAGGGAAAGGGTTTTCAGGCAGAGGGGAGTTGGAGTTCCCTCCACGGACAGAGGGGACCAGAGCTGGTGGCTGGGCGCAAGGCCTAACTAAGCAAGGGTGGAGGGCTCCAGTGCTGTCTGTCAGAAGATGTTTCCCTTCAGTAGCCAAGATGCATAATTAAAAAGGTAGATGGTGCTGTCATTAATGAATACAGGGAAAATTGGAAGGAGGAAACTGTGGGGATGAGCTCACCCCCAAAGGCACTCTATGTTTATTTTAGAGGAACAAAAATAATTCAAAAGGCATTTGGAAATTCTATCTCCCACAAACCAAAAGAACAAAACATAGATTTCACTCTGGTGTTGAATACAGAATAACAGACTGCCTACTCTCAGAAACTGATTAATTTTTCTAATTCATTAAGGATTATTTGGATAATAGGAAAACAATTTAATAAATCTAAAAAACTGGGGGAGGGATAAATTAGGAGTTTGGGATTAGCATATAAAATAGATAAACAAAAAGGTCCTACTGTATAGCATGATAACTATATTCAAATCCTGTAATAAACCATAATGGAAAAGAAAAAAAAAATTTTAATCTCTATAACCACTGTTATTCCATCCTTTCTTATAGGGTAGGGTGAGGCTGAATTATTATTTTATTATTATTATTTTAAAATATAGTTCCTTGTGCTAAAGAGTAGGACCTTGTTGTTTATTTTATATAAAGTATCACTAGTATGGATCTGTTAATCCCAAACTCCTAATTTATCCTTCCCCCCCCTTTCCTCTTTGGTAACAATAATTTTGTTTTCTATGTCTGTGAGTCTGTTTCTGTGTTGTAAGTAAGTTCATTTGTATCATCTTTCTAGATTCTATATATAAGTGATATCACATGATATTTGTCTTTCTCTGTCTGACTTATTTCACTTAGTCTGATAATCTCTAGGTCCATCCATGTGAGGCCAAATTATTTAGTTGGTAATTACTTTAATGAGACTATGAAATTCTACAAGTTGTATCAATTTCTCCCCAAAGCATGACCATATAACTTTTCCTTTCAATACCATCTATTTGACTAACTACAGAAAAAATAACTTTTCCAAGTTTTTTTTTTTGTGTTAAAATAACAAATGATATTCTGCCCCAGAATGCTGTTATTATTAATGCTGATAATAGCTCCAATAAGAAATATTTACAATTATGTCTCATTTTGGAATAACAGGTAATTGTCTTGTAGTTCTTTTGAAAATAAACAGAATAAATAAATAAACATAGCTTCTACATTATTTACTGCAGCTACACCCTTAATGGAACCTGGTCACGAAACATAACAAAAGCAAAAATGAAATTCAAGTCAGACTCCCGGCCACAAAGCATTGTTGACTGAAGAAGCTACAAGATGAACCTTTCACTCACTGAAGGAAGCAGGTGCGTTTCCATGTATAATGTATATTTTTTAAAGCAATTATTTTATATATAGAATGTGATTTAATAAAAACCTCCATCTGCAGACTGACAAACAGGAACCACAAAGGGGTGTCTCTACAAATACACAAACCCCCATGCATAAATGCAAAGCCTGTCAAAATCCTTTCCTGTTCTCCTAAGCTTAAAAAACTGTAATTCAACGCAGTGGTGAGCTGAAAGGGCACAGATACAAAACATGTCTATTGTTAGCCTTCTATTAGATAAAAGTGTGTCATGCATAATAGAAAAGATGGTGTTTCCTATGGAAATCTATTTTGAGATGCATCCATTTAAAGGCAACTGAGAGCTCAAAATCAAGTTCAACTGAAGAGAAACAGAGCCCAAGCAAATACTACAGAAATGGACAAAGATATTCGAGAAGGAGAGGACCTGTGCTAAATCTTAATTCCAAACCAGCAAAATAGTTCCGAATTCAAGCCAGTGATTTGCCCTGAGGTCACTCAAGGAACCAGGCAGAAACCACCCGCCAGAAGACATAGATATAATGTCAAAGGCAAGTGTGAGATGTGGAGGGGGGGGACCCTGTGACCCTCGCTCCCAGGGGCTTTCTGCACAGGCTTGCTTATACGACTGTTCAGAAGGGTATTGGCCAGCAGCTGTGCTGCATGGACTCCAGCCCAGGCTGAGTCACATCTAATAATAGTTCTGAGTTCATTCTTAGACAACATGGTTAGAATCCTCCAACAATCAATGGTGAAGACATACCTCGATGAATATTCCATTTCATTGCTGGGTAATAAATCTTCAGCTTTGTACAACATAAATGTTGACAAAGATACACACAGTCACCTTATTTGAAAGCCTGATTGTATAATTTTATCTAGTGGAGAAAAACGGCCTCCTCTTCATTTCAATAGGCTAGATAATTATCTGGCTCTATAATCAATGCTTTGGGGATCCAAAACATGTTCCAATATAATTCATATCACCCAAAATCTCATTAGCGACTTACTCATTTCAAGGTATTCATAAAATAATCCCAGTTTGCCCATGGGCTGCAGATGGTAGTCCTGTTCCCATCGTGGGGTTTTCTTTTCTGCTCCCGAAACTGTGCGACACCGTCCAATTAGATTCATGACCCAGCTGCCAAAAAGATCAAATTATCAATCAGAATATTGTCAGACCAAGGGCATAAAAGTATTACTGATATTTCGAGCTGAACACATCATCTTCCCAAGAATTTAATTTGTTTTTATACTCAATTTCTTTTTATTTCTGCCTCCCTACCCCAAAATATTTTGAAAAATAGTATTGACTACATACCTGGGTTTATCCAAATTGTAACTACTATGATTTTTCCTCCTACCTCCTTTTCATGTGGGCATTTTAATTTTTAAAAGATACTTTCCCTCATTTGATTAACTTTAGTGTTTTTTTTTTTTTTTCCCCATTTCCCTGCTATTATCGAAGATGGTCTTTCCAGACTGAAAATCACCAGAGAAAATAAACAAAGCATGGAGGCCAGTGTGGTCCAGGGCTAAGAGGAAAATAAGTCTGTTGGTTGCAGGGGGTGGAGCCTAAGAGACCACGGTGAGGATTTGGGCCGTTTTTCACTCTGAAGGAAGTGGGGAGCCATTGAGGGGCACGGAGCAGAAAAGGGACATACTTTGACACCGGATAAAACAGGTCCAAGACCCTATTTTTGGCTGAACAAATTAAAGACCAAAGAAGTGACATGCTTCCTCAAAGTCAGTGCAGAGCTTGCAGGAAACACAGCCCCAACTGGCGGCCCAGTGCTCTGCCCCCTACTGGATGCTGACCCGCAGAGCAGCCTGGTATCTCCTCTTGGGTTATGCGTTTTTCTTTCTCTGAAGCTTGTGAGCCAAATGAACGCGTCTCCACTTTTTTTTTTTTTTTAATGTTTAGAGATACCTTTTTAAAAAAATTTATTTATTTATTTATTTATTTATGGCTGTGTTGGGTCTTCGTTTCTGTGCGTGGGCTTTCTCTAGTTGTGGCAAGCGGGGGCCACTCTTCATCGCGGTGCGTGAGCCTCTCACTATCGCGAGCCTCTCACTATCGCGGCCTCTCTTGTTGCGGAGCACAAGCTCCAGACGCTCAGGCTCAGTAGTTGTGGCTCACGGGCTTAGCTGCTCCGCAGCATGTGGGATCTTCCCAGACCAGGGCTCGAACCCATGTCCCCTGCATTGGCAGACGGATTCTCAACCACTACGCCACCAGGGAAGCCCCGTCCCCAGTTTTTTAATGGCAATTTGAGCTGAAAAGAAATCGGAAACAGTTGGCAGTGAAACAAGAAGGTGTGCACCTGTAGCCTACAGGGCTGTTGTCCCCTGAAGCAACAGCTGGCTTGTGGTTTACTTGTCGACTTCATCAGAAGACGCACGACAACAACAAACAACTTAGCATCTGGCTAAGCTCCAGCTGACGACACAGCACGTTTGTGTGGATTTCACTGTATACATTGCACATGAACACGCGTGTGTACACACACACACACAGAGTGTAAGAGGTGAATTAAAAATAGCTGACCATGATGTGTTGCCCGTTGCTACTGATGTCAGTGTTAACTGTTCACTGACCACTCCCCCAGGTTTGCTAAGGGGAGATTTCTCTACAACGAAACATGGCCCTGGCTTCACAATCTTTCCCCACTTCTTTCTTCTATGACATTAGGGGAATAGCAGGAGGCTGTGGAAGTGGAGGGGATATAGACTCAGACACCCCTGAATCAGAATCCACACTTCATTGCTTATTCATTATTTAACTTCAGTCAAGTTCACATAAAATGGGGTGATAAAACCTACACTGCCCAGGGTTGTTATCAGGATTAAATGATTCAGAACAGGTGAGGTATTTAGCAAACTTCCCAACACATCAAAATCCCCTATGTGGGATTATCTTTTGACCAATACAGCTGTGCTAACTGGCTGAGGCCAACAGTGAATGCAGCCTAAGTTACTCAGAATCTTGACTCGGATCTCACTCCAGCACTTATAAGAATGATGTGGAACGCTTGTTGCTGGTGCTACTTCCTAGGCCACAACCCAGAGCTCTGTGATCAGTCAAGTCTGAGGTTTGGCCAGGAAACCAGTTTTACAGACATTCCAGGGGCCTTGTCGCGCACGTGGCACCGAGGACCGCACACATCCATCACCCTTCATGACACCCAAACTCAAGATCACTGGTTCCTACTGGTTTACTTTTCACTCTGCCTCACACTTCCAGCCTCAGCCTCTTGCGGAGTCCTCTCCATGCCCCGGAGAAGCAGGTCTTTTACTATCGGGGACCCAAACCCATGATGACTTGGATTCAGGATGAAACTTCTGTCCTGGCAGCCACTTGCATGACTAACTCATCTGGTACTTGTTTCCTGTACCGTACTGCCTCCCCCCCACCAATCATATTAGGTCAAATGAGAAGAAATGACTAGTTTGCTTTTCTGATCTTCGACTCTGAGCCTCTTGTTCAGTCTGAGTTGAACCACTCATCTAGCAGGAAATCTTGGGTTGCAGTCCATTCATCACTGCCCTTGGTCTTTTGGATATTCTATTGGGTTATGACTCTAGTACAGGGATATCAATCTGACTGCACATGAGAATCACATACAGAACTTTAAAAAAGTACAGACACTGGATACTTCTTCCCCTGGCCAAGGCTGGAAGCTTCCTCCCTCTACCTGGGGTTACAAAATAATTTTCTTAGCAATTGACCATGCATATTAGTGTAACAGTATCATAACAAATTGCCCTTTACTGAGTACTTATTATGTGTAAAGCATGGTGTGAAGCACTTTACACCCCATTTTGTCTTTGTCTCTTCATTATCATATTTAATCCACATACTAATCACCATTTCTGTTTAGGACATTGCCACTTGCTAATTCTGAATACAAGCATCCTTCACCATCTGAATCTATTTTGCTCCTGAGTTTAATGTTTCTGAATTTTAAGACCGAGTATGTAGAGTGAGGGATCCCTGCATTTACGATTCTCTTATTGTATGTCTCTGATTCATTCTCTAGCCAAATCATGTCTTGAGAAGAGACATTTCCTCTTGTTAAGAGTTTGCTTTTTCTTATTATCTGAATAGCGAATACTCATTGAGGAAAATATAGAAAACATATAAAGAAGAAAATTACAGCCATCCATTATCTAAACAGCAAAGGGCAATGCAAGGCATTTTGGATATTTAACTCTATTTTTCTTAACATTTTATCATAAAATTTCTCCAGAGCAAGTAGCTTAATACAGGAATTGCACTAGCCTTTCTGTCAAGTACAGAATAAAATTCCCAGACATGCCCCAACTATCAAACAAGTGAGGCTAGGAAGGCCAAAGGGCTCTAAGCTTCTTCTCAGGGTCCAACAAACAATTCTACTGATTTACTGATGTTTGTATTTGAAGCATATGAGTCACTCATTCACTCAGTTGGCTCTTACTGAAGACCTACTAAATGCCAGGTGCTGGAGAGAACACCCCCGCCCCCCCCAGATGGAGCCTGGATCACAGCACCATGTGGCCTTCATTTGCTCTGAGAATCCTAGTCAAGGACCCCAAGTGGAGTTGGGGGTGGAGGCAGGTGAATATATGGTGAAATTCATTTCCCTATGTTCCTTTTGACATATTTAAATGGTGTGAAAATAGCTACTAAATTTTATAAGTTTTCTTTTCCCTTCCTATGTATTATTGGGATGGGTGTAGTTTTGGGTAGCAAAAGTAACTGATATATCCTTAGTATGTTAAAAGTTTGTATGTAAAAGTAGGAAGGGGCTTCCCTGGTGGCGCAGTGGTTGAGAGTCCGCCTGCCGATGCAGGGGACGTAGGTTCGTGCCCCGGTCTGGGAAGATCCCACATGCTGCGAAGCGGCTGGGCCCGTTAGGCATGGCCGCTGAACCTGCGCGTCCGGAGCCTGTGCTCCACAACGGGAGACGCCACAACGGTGGGAGGCCCGCGTACCGCAAAAATGGGAAGATCCCACATGCTGCGAAGCGGCTGGGCCCGTTAGGCATGGCCGCTGAACCTGCGCGTCCGGAGCCTGTGCTCCACAACGGGAGACGCCACAACGGTGGGAGGCCCGCGTACCGCAAAAAAAAAAAAAAAAAAAGTAACTGCTATATCTTTAGTATGTTAAAAGTTTGTATGAAAAAGTAGGAAGGAAACTGGCACCTTTACAAAGAGCAGAAGCAGTGACGGGAAGAATCAAACCCTCTCTGATTTGCCTAACATTTAGCGCAGGTGTCCCCAGCCTCTGGGCCATGGACTGGTGCTGGAGCCCTGATTTAGTGCTCCTAGTTTTCAAGCAAGGCTGGTAGTAGAAATATCTGAAGGCGAAGTTCAGCTCACTGGAACTTGAAACAATGTTCTTACTTGAAGTGAAGTATGTATAAACAGACCACAGATACTATAATACATGCTTTGTTTTTAAATATTTCATGTGAACAAGTTTCATTTTGTATGAATTTCTCAGTGAGTACCCGTTTAGGAAATATACTCTTCTCCTTGATTGTTTAAATCAGAAAATAGCTCACTGACAACAAATTATTCATAAAAATTTAGTGTTAAATAACCTATTTCCTTCAGAAATTGCTTTTTTTTTTTTTTTGGTAATGAGTTAATAAGCCTTTCCTCTATTTGATATATTTATTTTCACATAGAAACATAGTATTATTTGCACATGACCTTGAAAAAGTTTTTTTTTTTTTTTTTTGGTAATGAGTTAATAAGCCTTTCCTCTATTTGATATATTTATTTTCACATAGAAACATAGTATTATTTGCACATGACCTACTTTTACTCACTGGGAAAAATCTAACTATGAGCCCAAGGTAAGGGCTGTCTACTGCACAGTAGGGCAAAAAGATATTCATTTCATAGCTAAGATCAGAATCTTTTTTTGAGGGGGACGGTTTGAAGTGGGGAAAAGGGAGATGTCTTTGTTTACAGACAGACACTGATAATTCTCACTGAAGATGGAGGATAAAGCCCTGGTGAAGAAATGTGGAAGGACACACTGAAACTCAGAGGGTTTTGTTCTACAAAAACAGAAAGGAAAAAAAAAAGAATTTAACTGCTCTACAAAGAGGATGAACAGAAACTTGGTAATGAGGGAGAGAGAAGAAAGGTTAGGGGAGGGAAGAGAAAGAATGAGAAGGAAGTTGGACGTCACAGGAGGAAGACAGGGCAGAATGGCAGGATTCTGGAGCCTACAAAGAAGGGTGATAAGTAAACAACAACAGCAGCAAAATTCCCAGGTGTATAGTTGGATAAGAGACTAAAAAGATGGAGGTTCTGCATTTCGAAATTCAAGTTGTCTGAGTTTCTCCTCCATGCCCCAAACATCAGTAAGTCCTGCTCATGTGAGTGGTTTTGCAGGTCACTGAAAAGGCTGCACTCTGCGTTCGGGCTGGCAGTAGCAGAAAGTACGGGAATGGGAGGCAAGACAGAAGAGAGATCAGCAGTTTTGTGAAAACAGAAACTCAGAGCCAGAAATTATCTTGTAAAGGTTAATGCAGTAGGCAGAAAAATGGTCCCCCCAAAGATGTCCATATCCTATACCCAGAACATACGAATTATGGTTGCAGATGCAGTTAAGGTTGCTAATCAGCTGACTCTAACAGAGACGAGCCTGGATTATCCAGGTGGGCCCAGTGTAATCAAAGGGCCATTAAAAGTGGAAGACGGAGGCAGAAGAGAAGGGAGGAGTGATGGAGGGAGATGTGACCACAGAAAAGTCACAGACCTGCAATCTTGCTGGCTGTGAGATGGAGAAAGGAGGTCACAGACCAAGGGATGCATGTGGGTGGCCTCTAGGAGCTAGAAAAGGCAAAGATACAGATTACCATAGAGCCTGAAGGAAACAGCCCTGCCAGCACCTGGCCTTTAGCCCAATGAGACCTCTGCAGACTTCTGAGTTCCAGAACCACAAGATAGTAAATTCGTTGTTGTTTTGTGGGGCTTCTTCCCCCTATTTTCTTCCTATTGACATTAAGTTTGGGGATACTTGTTGAAGCAGCAATAGAACACTAATACAATAAGCTCCTTGAAATATGCAGAAATTGCAGATGGCACTGGACTTGTCCACTCTGATATGGGATCGGACTTATGTGAAAATTAAAAGGACAGGGTGACCTCAGCTAACATCTGTTCTTCTCATTTCTAGGAAAAGAACAGTAAGTCAAAACTTTTGTAGTTATTTTAGACAACCGTCTCTTAACATGCTATGTAACCTGGTGCCTTAGGACCATAAGAGAACCTCTGTTCTTAAAAGCACATGGGGGGCTTCCCTGGTGGCGCAGAGGTTGAGAGTCCGCCTGCCGATGCAGGGGACGCGGGTTTGTGCCCTGGTCCGGGAAGATCCCATATGCCGCAGAGTGGCTGGGCCCGTGAGCCGTGGCCGCTGGGCCTGCGCGTCCGGAGCCTGCGCTCCGCAGCGGGAGAGGCCACAACAGTGAGAGGCCCTTGTACCGCCAAAGAAAAAAAAAAAAAAAAAAAAGCACATGGGTTTGGAGCCATGGGGTTTTACATTTGAACACCACAGTAGCCTCTTACTGGCTACATGAACTTGGGCAAATCATTTGACCTCGTTAAAACACAAATTCTTCATTTGCAAAAGGGAAGTAAAAATAAGGATTGTTTGGATGATTAAACGACAGGAATAAAGCACTTAATACAGTGACTGGCACATACTAGAACTCAACAAGTTATTATTACTGATTTTTAAATGCATATATAAAAGGAGGAGAAAGTTGTAAGAAGTTGTGCAAAAACTTAGTTCAAAGCTCCAACAAGAGCCATCTCTCAAAGGGCTATGATCCAACAGCCACCAACAATGGGCTAATAGGCAAAAACTACAGCAGATGGGGATTTTTGTTAAATATAAAGAAGGAGGTTTTTAAATATAATTATTAAACACTGGATACATGTACACTGTTGGCTGGATCATCTTATCGGGAGACCTTTAATAAGCAGAGGGTCTACTCCATTTTAGAGGTGGCTGCATGCAGCTAGACATGCAGGGAAATGACTTGGATGGGTGGGCCGTTCTATCCCTAAGACCACACAACTCGGTACTCACGGAAGTAACACCTCTTGTATGTTATTCCAGATCGCTTTTCCTCCCATGATGATTATCAGCTGTGTGGTCAGCTCAAGGAGACAGCCACCTGGGTCACACTGAAATATTAAAATGAAAGTCCTATTTAAATTTTAGATGGGTCTAACATGAAAAACTCATTAATTTTATTTTTTCTGATATTCTTGTTTAGGCTAAAAAAAAATCTAAGGAATGTACAATGAAGAAACTCTTCATTGAGCAACTGAGAGAAAACATGGAACAGCTTAAATTGTCAAGAGAACACAATTCTACAGTCACACCTCTTCATTTCTGTATTTTCCGAGCCAATAAACTGGGTCTCCTGGATAACCCACAAATTTGCCCTTAAAGAATGCGATGTAGAAACACGAAGAGTAGTAGTTGACAAACTGGAATAAGAACATCTTCATGGTTAGGCTGTTCTCATAATCAGTCTGGGTCCTTGGGAGTTCTATAGTTAAAAGAAATGTTAAGATTTTAAAATTGTGAACAGCTTTGAGACGGTAATCAAAGACACTGATACTTGAGTTAACATGATTAAAAAAATACAATTCACAGTTTCCATTTCAGCTGTTTTGAATTTCTTAATATAGCTACTATGTTAATTCCAAGTTTACACATTGTTGTAAGAGTTTCTCCCCCATGAACACAAAGGCAGAAAACAGTCAACTTTTCCTTAAAATTTATAAGCACAATGATATCAAATAGCCAAGAACTGTCTTCTTTCAATGTAAGACAGAAAATTAAAGTTGAACAGCCTGCTAAATGATATTCTCTTATCTTCCTGAACTGCAATAAGGTAGGCCTGTTGAAGAAAACAAACAAAACACAGGGCAACTTGCTAGAAGCATCTAGGGAAGACAAAACAGGTCCTCCTTCTAGTTTAGAATTTAAATCGGTCTGATCATTTTCAGAAGATAACCACTCCAAAGATGACCAACTGGAGAACGACCCAGCCACATGCAGCGTGTGGGAAGCACTTAACTTTGGCTACTAAGCAGCTGCCTGGGATACAAGCCAGAGAGAAGAAACCTTTATTAATAAAAGCCAGAGCTGATGAGAATGGAGCTATACTAATATGAACCGCGTGGGGGGGGAAGACATGTAACACTGTGATTGCTTTTGCTTGTCCTCTCAGCAATGCAGGAGCAGATCTGCTACTGGAACCATGACCCTCTTCCACTTATTTGCAATAAAGAGACCATTTACTTTCAACAATAGGGTACATGATCTAATGTAACTGAAAATATTATTCAGCACTGATCTGTTTACATAGAGCTTGGGCATTATAATGATTGTCTTTGCTTTGTCCCTTTTACTAATGCAAAGCTGGAGATAATTCATTTCTCGTACAGGCTGGAGAAAATATGTTTACACTTGAAATTTTCTAAAAATTGTAACATACTGGAATTGAAATGCCTAAAATATACAGTCTCTATTTTTACCTGATTCTAAAAATGGCTTAGAAATCATGCTATATATATAGCAGGACCTTACCAAAGTTAGTAATCATGATTGCCACTTTCTCATATATGGTGTTCAGGATCATGATGATGATAAAGCTGATGAGGGAAGCGGTGATGGACGTGGCCATCTGTGGAGTCAGATACTTCTGGATTGGGTCTGTTCCATTAAGGTTTTTGGGAAGTTTTGCAGAAAATACAATGAACACTGAGAGCCTGTAGACAATGATCCCGATAACTGAAGCAATGATCAAAAGGATCTGAAAACACAATAAACACAGCAGCATGAGACTCACAAATAATTATACTTCTACACTTAAAAATTGGCCCCATGCTCAAATGGACAACATGCATTATGAAGTGATGTAAATCTCACATAAATGCCACAAGAGAGGTGAAAATCAGGCACGTTAAATTTCAAAGAAAGGAGAAGAAATGATGGCAGTCAAAAGAGTTGGTGCACCCACTAATGGAAGATGTTAACAGCAGGAGCAGCTGTGAGCAGGGAATGAGGGGGTCTGTGGGAACTCTGTACTTCCTGTGAAGTTTTCTGTAAACCCAAAACCCTCTAAAGAAGGCCTAATAAAAGGAGGGAGAGGGAGAGAGGGAGAGAGGGAGAGAGGGAGGGAGGGAGGGAGAGAGAGAGAGAGAGAGAGAGAGAGAGAGAGAGAGAGAGAGAGAGAGAGAGAGAGAGAGAGAATATCTTCAGATGGGGTAAAAATGGAATAACTGGTAGCATGTTCTGGTAGAAGAAAAAAGTCTGTGATAGCAGAACCAATGAAAACATCCCTTTGTAGAATAATAATTATGGAATTATTTAGGTTATGAATGAGTGGGTTTTACTCATTTGTAATCCATTAAGAGGATACGTTTCCTTCCAACAGAGAACCTATTACTGACTCAGGGGTCAGCAGGTGCTGGCTGTTGTCTCCGTTCCCGTAGCTGAGGAGATTCTGAACAGGACCAGTGAAGCTGCAGAGATGCCCCAAGGTCACTATTGGAAATGGCAGCAGGCAGGTCTCTGATGATAAACGCTTCACACACTTTTCATACTCTGATCTTGAGACCTTAAACTGGCAGTTATTTATACCTGCACTTGCACAGGATTCATTTTCCTAGTCCATTGGTTTTGACTGCATAGACCCAAGGTCAGTGGGGGTGTCTGAAACATAATCTGCGTGTGGTTGGTAGGGTTTCACTTCCTTACTAGGCAGGTTTTCTCTGGCCACTGAACAAGGTACATCAAAGGTCCCATTTTTAAACTGCTTTCCTTATATCTACCTTCTTGGACACACTCCAGAAGCATGTATTCAATGTCTCTGATGGCTCGTGATGACTGCCGTGATAGAGAAAGCTACAAAGAATATGAATTTCAGTACCAAGCAAATCACAT
The DNA here is from genome assembly GCF_002837175.3 of Physeter macrocephalus. Lineage (NCBI taxonomy): Eukaryota > Metazoa > Chordata > Mammalia > Artiodactyla > Physeteridae > Physeter > Physeter macrocephalus. The sequence continues at coordinate 92,822,253 of NC_041219.1, forward strand.
CATGTTGTTTACAGTCACTTAGGAGGCCGGTTTCCACCTGTGGAGGGCAGTAGAGGGAGTGATCCACAAGCACGGCCGGACTCCCACGTTCGAATCCCAGCTCCACCACTAGCTGGGGGGACCTTGTGCAAATTACTTAGCCTTTGGGGGTTTCAATTTCCTTACCCATATAATGAGGGGATAGTAAAAGCAACTGATTTATAGGATTATTGTGAGGTTTCAATGAGTTATTACAGGTAAAAACAATTAGGGCATTAAGCCCTGGCACATGAAAGGTACTATCTAAATATTAGCTATGATTATGGTTACCAAAGTGTTAAAAAGATGTCTTTCTTACTTTTTAAGCTATCAGTTTGTAGAGAAAGCATTATATTTCCTCCTTTAATCTCTCTCATTATCTCCTTTTCTTCATAGTTAAGGCTTCATACTTGTGAAAGGAATAACACTGTGTGTGTATATGATGAGATGTGAAAATTAATTAAGGCTGAGAAAAATGTATTAGAGAAGGTATATCAAGTCTTCCTCTCAGCATAACACATACAGGCCATTTAAATATTGATAGTATATATATATTTTAAAACTCTGCTAGTAATTTTTAAAATTACATGTTAAGTAATCATAATAGGTAAGATTCTTTAATGCTTACTATTGCTTCAGCACACATATATTTTTTAAATCCTCACAACCATCCTGTGAGGTAGGTAGTATTCTCTTTTTACAGACGAGGAAATAGAGCCACATAGAGATGAAGCTATTTGTCCCAAATTAAGCAACTAGTAAGTGAAAGAACTGAGATACTCAGAGTCCAAAGATACACAAACCTTTATATGGCACTGCCCCCTACATGGCTTATGAAATGAATTCTAATTCATTTCAGAACTTTTACAAACTTGACGTGTTTCCATTTTTCTTCAGAGCACTTAATGGGTTCAATATTTCTTAGGAGACAGGAAAACTTTTCATTCTCCTTCCTCAAGTTGCTTACATATCCTCTTTTCTGATCATAACTTTAATATACGCTCATCAGAGAAAATCTGAAAGTACCTGGTAGTGGACACTGGTTGCTTTTGCTGCCCTGGATCTGTCCCGTCTTAGAAGAGGACCTAGATTTTGCTTTAGGGTGAATAATCTCCCTTCTATTTTCAGTCTAGTGGTTTGGGCTCGACTGCCCCACCCTCCCCAGGGCTCCAGATGTAGATCCCAATTGGTTTGAGACAAACAGGTGTCTCATCCTATTGGCCTCAGCACCTGATTCAAGGATTGGCAAATAACCCTATTAAGAGCCACCAAGATGTGAGGAGATATGTGCTAGTGCCCATGTGAAACACGAGCTTCCTCTGTCAACAGGGGATGCTGCTAAAAGAGACCTTTCTTGGCTTGGACGTGATGTGAGATCTGGAAAGCTGCAGCCATCTTGCACCCATGAGGGAGGCCTAGAAGCACCATGCTGGGACACCACTGGACACAGAGTGAAGACAGAACAAAACCAGCCTTGACATCATCTGGGCTACAGTATCTATTCTTGACTGAAGTCATACCTCAGACATGAGATTTTCAGTTACAGGAACCAAGAAATCTCACCCATTCCCATTTTTTGGTTGTTGTTTAAACCAATTGGAGATCGATTTTCTGTCACCTACAATTGAAAGACTCCAACTATCAAAATGAAGAATAAAAAATAAAAATAGGAAAAAAAATGTATCTATACATAGGTGTAATTCCTTCAGAACTATGAATTGTTTTCATATAAAAATATTTTACATATTAATTTTATTCTTAAGTATCATAATCATGACATTTTTACATGTCATACTTTCGTGGACATACTTTTTCATGGCTGCACAATATTCTACTGTATGAAGGGTTCGAAGGAGGACATTTTGGCTGAGGTTTTATATATATATAATATATATAATTAATATTTATATAACATTTATATATAAACAAAAATATTATATATGTATTATATATGTGTGTATATATATATATATATATATATATATGTCTGACTTTTACTTGCCATTTTGAAATACTTCCTGATTAAAAGTTTTTAAAAGCTGAATTAGTGGATTAAAGCATATGAATATTTTTGACTTTTGACATGTACTGCCAAACTGCTTTCTAAGAAGGCTGGAGCAGTGTAAAAATCCAATAGCATAGGTATGAGAGTACTATGGCACTTCAGCCTTACAAACACACAGTCTTATCACTTGACAGGTGAAAAACTGTATTTCACTTATTTAATGTGCACTGATTTAATTATCATTGAGGTTTGACATTTGCCACAATATTTTTTCCCTTTCTGAATGTGTATTCATCTTCTCTGCCTTCTTAGCGCCTGAGATTTTTGGTGTTGCCTTAGAAGTGCTCTGAAGTCTTTACGTATTGAAGGAATTAGCCCTTTGCCCTATTTGTTAACAAATATTTCCTCTGGTGTTTTGTTTAAACTTAGGACACTTTTGATGTATGGAAATCTTTAAATACTTTCCTCTGAAACTTCTTCCACATCTAGAGATTGTACATTCATCAATATTTATTTCTAGTTTTTTATGGTATTACTTTTTAAAATGTTTTTTAGTGTTTCTGGAATTTATCACAGTATGTGGTTCATAGCATGATTTCAATCTTTTCTTTTTTCCCAAATAGCTAATGAGTGTTCCATTACCATTTATTGAATAATCTTTACTTATCTCTCTGATTTGTAATGCCTTCCTTTTCATATATTAAATTATTAGTGAGCCCATATCTGGGCTTCATGTCCTGTTCTCTAAGCTGGCTGTTCTTGAGCTAATAAAACTCTCATTACATTACTTATTATTATATTACTAATATGATTTTATTAATAATAAACCCAAAACTAATTTCATAAGTTCTGATATTTTATAAACATTGTCTTTTTATCTAGAATCATTTGTTTAAGGCCTCTTTTATGTCTTTCAGTAGTTTTTATGTTTTTTTTAATAGTTCCTATTATCTTTTTGTTAAGGCTATCCCTAGATATTGTGAAACCTTGAGAGTTGCTCCATGTGGTGGCTGAGTTGTTCTCTGGAAACAATCTTCTCTATGAAACTACACAGTTTCCAGCTCGACTTGCAGTTTTCTCAACATTTAAAATTAGATAGTAGAAAAATCTGTGGCAGATTCTTACCCAGAAAAAGACAGCACTGGCACAGAGGGTTATACGTATACACTTTCCCCAGGTGGTAAAGGGAATACGCTCTTCTTCCTAATTAAAAAAAAAAAAAGAAGTTTAGTCAATCAAGGGATTCCTCCAACGAAATGATTTTTCTCCTAATTGGTCAATGAATCCTAGGCTTAATTTTTTTAAAAAATTAGTTTTCAGACACAGCCTCCTTACTCATAATTGCATGTTTGCTTGTTAACAATTTCAGACATACATACAACAAAACATGTTCAGTGTTCATTTTAATAATAGTTTTTGAAAATGCAAATGTGAATAATAAACTGTTTATCTGCCATGATCTGAGTTCAGGAGTCTGGGTATCTGAAAATACCATTCCTGAGCTTGTCTTAGATTTTAGAAGTGACTGCCGTGATAACCCAGAGTCTGTGCAGGACAGAAAGTTTCACAGATGTCTGCAAGTACTAGGGAGCCAATGTGTGTTTTCTGGTTGAGCTTTATGTATTAATTAGGTATAACTATGAATTTTTAGAGTTTCCATTTTATAGTTTATATGAATATATATAGATTTTTCTAGAAATGAAATCAACAGTGTGATTATAGCTGCAAACAGGTACATGGCATTTACTCTGTGCCAGGTGCTATTCTAAGTAGGTTCTATCCATTAACTCAATCAATCCTTACCACAATCATATGAGGAAGCAACTTTCTTATTCCTGTGTTATAGCTGGGGAAACTATGGCACAGAGAGCTTAACAAGTTGTCCAAGATCACTCAGCTAGTAACTTGCTGTGTTCAGACATGAATTCAGGAAGTTGTGCTCCCAAGGCCTCACCACCACACCGCTGGCCTCTCTAGACATTGAGGATGTGTTCTCAATCAAGGTAAAATGAGGAAGAACGATAAGGAGAATGGAAATTTAACTTATTAGTTGGCAATTTTAAATTTAAAATGGACAGATTTAAATTTCCAAAATGTCTTTTCTTCAGTATGTTTTGTATGTTGCCAATAACATAAGCTTTTGTTTTTCAGTATTCAAAAACGTTATGAACATCTGATTTTGTCTAAGTTTCAGCTTTCATTATGTACAATCTTTTACCAACACATGCTTTGACCCCCATCTTTCGTCGTAAACAACGGGAACTATTCATAATGGGGATTATTTAAAGCTTGTTACACTGTAAAAGACAAATGTCATTTTCTGTTGGGTAACTGAACCTCATTTTTTTCCATTTATGAAATGAGAAGGTTGAACTGCTCCCTCCAGACCCTTTTACTGCCAACATTCTGTAAATCTGTGAGTCAATTTATAAAGTCTATGGTTGGAGACATTTTCAGATGCTTTTGATAAAAGCATTTTCTTTCCAAGAGTTATTCATATTCAAAACCTACTGTCCTTATGCTGAAGACTACAAGTACAATTAGCTCCAGATTTTCTGTGTTGATGGAAAGAGGCAATAATGCAGATGATTCAAAAAAAATTGTCTTTCACTGGCTTTGGAATGTTTATACAAAGAGATTATACAGTTTTATTTTTTAATTCTGCAGCAGCAGTAACAGCAGCAAATTTACCTTTCCAATTAGATAAAATGCCTAGCACGGGGCCTGAATATAGTTTGGCCTCAACAAATGTTTCCCTTCTTCCTCCATCCTTTCTCTGATTTTAGGATAAGAGTCACCCTACTCTGTGCACATACCAACCAGAAGGGGAAGCAGTGACCGAGACGTAGTGCAAGACAAAGGAGCTAGTCTACGATGAAAAGGTGGCTGTAATAATGAAGGACCATGTGAAAAACTGAGAATCAACTATGAAAATCAATGTGTCTTTCCTTCTACATCTATGTCATGGAGTCTAATTTTTATTGGTACTATGAAAGGACACAAATCAATGCATCTTTTCTTATACATTTACATCAGAGGTTTTTGGTTTTTTTCATTTTTATTGTTATTATGAAAGAAGGGACCGCATTTATCTCCTGTGCCTACTGTTCTTAGCAGTGCTCCTTCACTTTAGCTGTACATTAAAAATCACCAGAGGACTTCCCTGGTGGCGCAGTGGTTGAGAGTCCGCCTGCTGATGCAGGGAACGCGGGTTCGTGCCCCGGTCCGGGAAGATCCCACATGCCGCGGAGCGGCTGGGCCCGTGAGCCATGGCCGCTGAGCCTGCGCGTAAAAAATCACCAGAGCAGCTTTAAAAAAAAAAAAATTCCTGTGCCAGAATGCACCCTAGGCCACTGAGTACCATCCGAGTATACAGCAACAGAAGCCGGGTGTCAATATTGTTTAAGCACCCGCCCCTAATCTGTGATTCCAATGTGCAGTCAAGGTTGAGAACCCCTGCAATAAATAGACTGAATTGCATCTAGATAACATACTCTTTACCTGAGTGATCTCATTTATCACCACATGAGTACACCGTGCCTCATATTCTGGCCGGGCTTGTTCTTCCTGCTGTAACTCGACAGTGTCCCATTCGTACTCAAGCTCTGCCTGGCGCCGCTTCCAAAACTCCAAAAACAGGGTAACTACCAGAGAGAGAACAGCATCATGTGGATCTTCAGTGATGACTGATGCTTCAGAAATCTGTACTGAATACTATTAATTATCTACAACACTTTTGTGTATGGTCAATAAAATCTAATTTTACTTATTTATAGGCGATACTAATATTTAAAAGCGAGAAAAAATGAGTTAATGCTTTTTTTAAAACGAAAATGTTGATAATTTATTCAACTTGTGAAAACAGACTACAGGTCATGGGAAGGGTGGTAAGGGGGTGGTCAGAAGGCATCTGATTGTGTCTACTGCTAAAGCATCTGCTCCTAGCACATTACTGCCAACAAAAAAACACAAGCAACTATTATAATTCAAAGCAGTTCATGGTCCATCCTTTAGTATGCTCCTCCTTGCACCCCTCTCCCTCTCTTCCTTCCAAAGGGCTTGGGGATGCAGGGATGAGAATGCTTCAGTGGTCCCCAAATCTTTATTTTCCACCACCCAAGTCACCCCAATTAAAACAATATTCTTAAATGTGGAAAACTGATATTTTTCTCAATCTTGTGTAAAGTATGAATAAAATAATTTTTAGGGGCTTCCCTGGTGGCGCAGTGGTTGCGCGTCCGCCTGCCGATTCAGGGAAACCGGGTTTGCGCCCCGGTCTGGGAGGATCCCACATGCCGCGGAGCGGCTGGGCCCGTGAGCCATGGCCGCTGGGCCTGCGCGTC
>NC_041219.1:92828677-92842089 GCF_002837175.3 Physeter macrocephalus
CACACACACACACACACACACAAAAAATAATAATAATAATAAAATAATTTTTAGAAATCATTATTTTTCAAGATTTGTACCTTCAAATACTAGACAAAAACAACATTAAATGTTCATTGAAAATGTGGTTTCAGGGTGAATCCCCTAGGCCCTTCTTCCAATCCTACTGTTACCCCCTAAGCCCTTCCTATATAGAAATTCCGGAATAAACACTGTTCCATCCACAAATATGTTTGAGTCTCTACTATGTGCTGAGAATAAAGAGAAAAAAATGATATGGTCCCTGCTTCAAGGAGCTCCTAGGTGTATAGGAATTACAGTGAAGTGATAGTTACAGTGGACTTTTAAGACAGCTGCGATCAAAGTAAGCATGAGGTGCTCTGGGCACGCAGAGCCAGAATGTAACAAGGCTGTCTCAGAGGAGGGGACCACTGGGGTGAGTTTTGAGATGCCTTAGAGCTGATCAGGTGAAGATGGAATGTTAAGGCCATTTCCCCCTAGGGAGCCGTGCGTGCAAAGGCAAGAGACCAAAGAGACCCAGGTACTTTCCAAGAGCTGCAAACAGACTGGAAGGGAGCACAGGGTGTGGTGAGGCGGGTGGGACAGCCAGGTGGAGAGATGGCAGGGGCACATCACGAAGGACTCTGTGTGCCTGAAAGGTGGAGGAGACATTGAAGGAAGTCAAGAAAGAGACTAGAGGCAGGGAGACCTACTGGCAGGTCCACGATGAGGCCTGCTTCAGCCGGGAGGTGAGAGAAGACGGCGTTTTAGCAGGTTGACAGATTGCATGCAGGTGTGATGGAAGGGGGAGAAACAGGTCAAGGATGCCCGCCAGCTTTCTGGCTTTGGCGATGTCCTAAATTCTAGTGCCATTCCCTGAAATAACAAGGGCAGGAAGAGGAGCATGTCTGAGAGAGAGAGAAGATTACTGATTCGGTTCTGATCAGCTGCCTCTGGGCCACAGGGGAGATACCCGGTAGGCAGGTAAAAGTCTAGAACTCCAGAAAAAGATCTAGGCTGAGCCGAGAATTTTTCCTGTTTCCAGTGGTAACGGGGGCATGAGTGGATGAGCTCACCAAAGGAGCCACGGAGGGGTAGTTCTCACCCTGCCTGCACGTGAAGCACTGAGAGCTTTTGAAAAATACTGAGCCCAGGCACCACCCCCGGGATTCTGATTTTATTGGTCTGGACTGGGCCTGTGCATTGTTTTTTGTTTTTGGAACGCTCTACTGAGCAGTCAGGGTTGTTAATCAACCTGTAGAGAACAGGGAGCCTCTGAGTGCAGAGCAAAGACCAGCTGCCCTGAAATCCTGCAGACCCCGCTGCAGGCAGCCGGAGACATGGGGGAAACCTCGGGATGGGCCGTGAGGAACATGAACGCAATGCTCCCTGACGGCAAGGACGATGGAAATGCTCAAAGCACCCACTTCCCAGAGATAATCTGGACTTTGGAATCAAGTTCAAATTCTGGTTCTGACTATCATTAGATGTATGACTACTGGTTAAAGTGCTTCAACTTCCTGAGCCCCTGTTGCCTGCCCACCCACCCCATGGCAAATGGGGGAAATAGAACCTACCTCATAGGCTGTTGTGAGCTTAATGACACAACATCTGTAAAGGCCCTCATGACCCTCTGAGGTAACTATTATTACTATCCCCACTTTGGACACCAAGAAACAGAGGCACAGAAAGCTTCAAATACTTGCCCGAGATAAGGATCAAGGTATCAAACCAAGGCATCCTTGGCTCCAGAGCCCGAGCCCTTCTTACGATGCGGTACTGCCCAAGCCGCCTGCTCCATAACTTGCCTTCCTTTGGCTCTGTCCCGTGGCACCCACTCTGCTGAGATGTCATCACTGCGTGCCTGCCCAGTGTCTGATTCCAGCACTGCTCCTCCAGGACACACTGCTAGTAACTGTCCTCCACCCCACCACTGCCTCTGTGGGTACACTAACCCTCACGATGCCATTGCTGTGACGACCTGATGTTCGCAAGCAAGTATAGGTGGCAGCTCAGCTTTCTGCCATAGATGCTGCTGTCAATGGATGCAAAGAGCACACAGTTAGTGGGGGAGGCCACTTCTTGTCTCCTACTTGGCTGGGGAACTGGAAGGCAGCTAGTCCCCCTGTGTAACTTTGAAACCCAGTGTGGGAGTTATGTGAGGCTTCCTGGCCTCTTTACATAGGAATGATGTCCACCCCCCAAGAGCCCCCCAAGTTGTAGTTGAGCGGAGGTGATGGCCTATAGTCCACCAAGCTCCATCTCCTTGCATGACAGCTACAGGGGGATGAATTAACACTGGAGAGTGAAAGCTACAAAGCCCTTGGGTATTATTTCCTGACACTCTCAGGTCACCCAAATGTTCCAAATCCTCTAACAACTTTTTTGTTTTTTTTTTTTTGCGGTACGCGGGCCTCTCACTGTTGTGGCCTCTCCCGTTGCGGAGCGCAGGCTCAGCGGCCATGGCTCACGGGCCCAGCCGCCCCGCGGCATGTGGGATCTTCCCGGACCGGGGCACGAACCCGCGTCCCCTGCAACGGCAGGCGGACTCTCAACCACCGCGCCACCAGGGAAGCCCTCTAAGTAAACAACTTGTAAGAGAAACCGAACTGACTCATCTGTCAGATGTCTGACAGCAGGACTGATTTGGCTGCTCCTGCTTTCAGGACAGGCCTCTTTCTCCTTCTGCGTGCCCTTCCCAGAATGAAAGAGCCTGTTCCTCATTTATGGGTACGAGAGCATTTGTGACTCCTGACCAGCACCTTCAAAAATAGACCTCTTTGTGGGAATGGAAGCGTGGTGCCACAGCTCAGCTACCCTACAGCCTCATCTAGCCAAGACCACAGCCAACACAAAGGGGCCCCTGGGGGTGAGTGTTCAGTTTGGAGAGTGATGCCTGCACCACTGAGAACCTGCCCAGTCATTCATGCCCTTGCCTCTGTCCAGGGGGAAATGAAGCCTCCATGGAAGTAAAGGCTTGAGGGCACCAGGTAACTATGGACCAAGCTGCATCTGGCTGCTCCTGTTCCCCACCTGACCCACCCACGCTGGCTGCACAGGCAGATCCTCTGAAAAGAGACCCCTGCTCGGGGGAATGAGCCCACTCTCCTTGGGCTGCATATGAAGCGGCACCCACCCACTTACGAAAGTCCCCTAGGCTCACATCTCCTTGATAAATACCATGCATCCCCGTCAAACAGAAGAGCCCTACTTTTTAATTTACTTGAGAATTCTACTGCCAACACTGCCTTACCCCTTCCACCCATGAAGTTCTTTCCACTCTGTGTCCCCCTCTGCAACTCTGAAATCAGTCCAATGCTAGTGTACACCCTGTCCAAAAGGGCACACTTTATTCCCTATGCTGACCTCAACTTGTGTGCTTCAAAATGGATAGTACTCATGCACCCTGACCTATATTTGCTTCCACGTTTATTGTTTATCATGCCCACTAGAATGTCACCTTCTTGAGGGCAGGGATTTGGTTTTGTTCACAGGGGAAACACTAGCGCACAGCAGGCACTGGATAAGTATTAGCTAAGTGAATGTACTGTGGGAAGTCATCCCAGAAACTGGAGGACCTCCGTCACCCGGGACACCTGAAGGATGGACTCATCCACTCGGAGGGCCCAGCTGATTCCCAATGCTCCCTGCTATGCCTGAACATCCACTGTTCACCACGCTCTGCTCCGCCAGTCACGTGGGCCTGGATGAGCTGAGATGAGAACGTGACTGTTGATGGGTAAGGTTGCGCCAGCTCTAGCCCCTTGACTGCTGGGAGTTATTCAGGAGAGACAGACTGAGGAATCATCATGCATACGGTCCTACCCCACAACTCACTCAAAGCACTAGGACTGCACATCAGAGGAAACCACTGGCCCTTGCCAACCTAAAGAAAGGGACTGTGGGTGAGAAGAGGGTGTCTTTCCATTAATAGCCTCTTTATGAGCCCAGCCTGGAAAAAGCTTTCTAACGCCACTTTGGATACCTTCCTTGTGTTTTTGTAATCCCTCTAAATTTTGTCATTTTAATTGAAATATTAGACATACAGATGTTTTTGACATTTTCATTGATTTTCAATGAAGAAAATCCTCAATTTCCTCCTCTGCTAAGTAAAGAAAATTACTTTTCACTTTATTTTAAAAAAGCAGCTTACTTTCACGAATTGGTATCTTCAAACGTATCTATTTTTAAAAGAATTTGTGATGCAAGACACGAAAGTCCATCTGTGTTTTGGCACCTACAGGTAGGCACAGATGAAACAAACAGGACTGATCTCATGAGGCTGGAAGGCTGGGGCTTTCTTATTCCTGTTACAGAAAGAAGAGTCTGTACCTGTGTAGGTGAGGTAGGACCAAGGATGTGGAACCATCATTTTCTAACCCATTTTTCAGAACCCTACACAAGGCAGTGCAACTGTATCAAATAAATATTTCTGCATCCTTCTGAAAGTCTGCTACAACTTCATTACTATACATTTCATTTTGTCATTGATCTAAACACCGATGACAACCCAATTATTTGCAGAACTCTTATTCTGTGCTTGTCACTTTTTGTCTCTGGGGACCTCAGGTAATTTGCCTAATCTGCCTGAGTGTCATTTTCCACATCTTTAAAATGGGAGTGTAACAACCATTTATTTGTTCAGTATCTATCTAGCAACAGTATCAACAGGAGATGATTTATGAAAATCAAACTACTCTTCTCACAAAAAGCAATTGAAACAATTCTAATCAGTGCTATAAGGGAGGAACAGCGGGTACCCTTCCCCTTCCTCCCTGAACTTGAACATAAAGGGTAAAATGACTGCTTTTACCAAATCCTGAAATTGAGGAGTTCTGAGTGGGAAGTGATATAACTGCCATGCAAGGAAGAAATGGGCTGGTGAAAAATCATGATTGGGTAGCAAATCCTCGAAACCTTGAAGGGTACAAACCCTGGGAGCTGTAGGAATGGGTGGGAGCTGCTTAGTTCCTCATTTCACAGAGCCAAGAACTTTGCAGGGTCTGTGAAAGACCCTGACAGCCTAGTATAACCACCCAATGTTCTGGAGTACTCCTGGGCTACATAGCTGCTGACTCACAGCGCTGTGTGTCCCAGAGTGAGAGCTCCGGGACCTGGGGTGACTGTGCATGATGCCGGACAGGAATTTCCTGTTCTGTACCTTTTGCTCTCTCTCTCTCTTCCTGCAATAAAACAGCTGGTCGGACTCCAGTGGGGACCTCCGCGCTTATACTCTCTGGCAAACCACACACCAGGCAGCTCCAGCTGACTGGTGAGAGACAGGACTCTTATACGAATATATAATAAGAGAGAAGGCTGCCTAGGACCTTGGGAATCAAAACCAGCTTGTTCTCTTAATCAGGACATTAAACAGCTAAAGAAAATATGCATCAGATGAAGAAGATTCCCAATACACAGCGTTGGTGGTTGTATCCAGCAATGTCTAAGGACAAGGCACACTCTGGTTGAGCATTCTGATTGCCTTAAGAGTTTGCTGATGAAGGGCTGAGACATTTTATTGGGCCTTGAAACTAGTCAGACCTCTTCACTCACAAAGGCAGACAAGGTAGATGAGCTTGCTCAGCCTGTATTCTAACTTCCTAACTGAAAGACTATGAGATTGAAAATACATTTCAGGAAAAACAACAAGGTTGTACTGTATAGCACAGGGAACTATATTCAATATCCTGTGATGAACCATAATGGAAAAGAATATTAAAAAAATGCACATATATGTATAATTAAATCACTTTGCTATACAGCAGAAAGTAGCATAACATTGTAAATCAACTATACTTGAATAAAATAAATTTTAAAAATTATAATCCTTAAAAAAGAAAAAGAAAATACATTTCTTAAACTCTCTTGCAGTTAGGGTTCCAGATGTGGTTTTAAAAATGCCCATCAGATGCATCTGTGTGTCACTTAAATCAGAAATGCAGCTGAATGGAAGCAAGGGTGGTTATAAACACTGTGTTATTTTGCTGGTATGGATGCAGCTGGAGAAGCAGAGACCTCAAACTAACAGTCGCAAGAGTCATTTTCTGATCTCCAAGTGCAGCTAGTTAGGGTGAAGGCTTCCTGAAATCCCCCCACCCCTCCTTATGAGCCAGGGGTCTGGGTTTTTCTGTAAATCTCTAGGCCCAGCCTAGAACTCAAAGGTGAAAATTAAAAATTGCAGTCATGCAGCCAAGAGGCTGGCAGGGAGCATTAGACAGAAGCAGGTAAGAAACAACAAGGAATGGGGAGGGAGGATACATTCAGAACCTTTACTTCAATCGTGGTTAGTTGGTGTTTAGGACTTTAGGAGTCAGTATGAGTAGATGGAATGGTTTGGCCTACAAGGGGGGATATTTTTCAAGTAAGTCCATGATTTGTGCTATATTTATTATAAAAGGTTTTCTACCCTCAACTTTTATAATTTCTAGGGAGCAGAAAAATACTCTGCCACATACATCTGGGCACAAAGGAGATGCTACAGGAATATGATGATGGTGATATGAAAAACTTCAGTTCTGCAATTGCAGGCTTTCTGTAATGAGGTTCACAGCAGTAGTTCTCAAAAGGCAGAGGTAACAAGAAAAGCCATATCAGGCATTTAAAATAAAGACTTCATCATACATACATACCCTTAAAGATACATATATGGTGCTATGAGCAGGGCCGAAATGTTTTCTGCATTCTACAGTCTGATGAAATAAAAGCAGCAGCTCAATATGCCTGTCAGTTCTATAAACGTGGTGTAGTTAATGATCACAGAAAGCAGGGTGGGCTAGGGACACTGAAGTTTTTCTTTCCAGTGTCAAAGTTAGTATTTTTTGCTTTATTTTAAAAGTCTCTTTTAATTAGGGCTATCAGCCTCCATTAGTATATGGAGTTCAATAGATGTGTTAGAATTTTATAGATTATGAACCAGTGCTGAGACTGAGGTTTAGGCAATAGTTAAAAGTGACCCCACCCAAGTGTTCGGCACCCACCCTCTTACCGGGGATTAAAAAAAAAAAAAGATTATTTTACAGTGGAGGAGTACAGAGAATCTTAATATATGAACTCGATCTTTAGTCTCCCATGTGTCAAATATTAGCTAGTGTTTGGTCTCCAGCCAAAACATGCTAAATGTCTGAATGACAGTGTGACTTATTAGGTAAGTTTGGCCTTCTTAGAATTTATGCAGGAGTGGCAACTAATATCTCTTAAAAGTGTCCAAAATAATTGGCCTGTCTGTTCTGTGATTCATTTGGGGACCCTTCATAGGCACAACCACTGCAAAAGAGAAATACCACCGAGGACACCTGTAAACAGCTGTATCCGTACGTGAGTTGCATGTGTTGATGTGTTGTCTTCTCCAAAATAAAAGACTTGGTTCTGTTTCTTCCCCCAACTATCTACACCCTGAACACTATTTTCCCCTTGACTTACACAATGAAATTGGAAATGCATTTATCTTTGAAAGTGGACATTTTTTTCTTCTATGGTAGAACAGTTACATCAATTAAACATGTAAAAGTCTGTATTTAAATAAAATGATAATTGCCTCATTACATTAATGAGGCTATTCAAAATAAATAATATAGAGCATTAAAGCTTCTATATACAAATTATATTCTTTAGGATCATATTTGTTCTATTTATTAAACAGAATGTCACTATTATAAGAGTAGCAGCTCATACTTATTAACTACTCACTCATACAGAAGTGTATAAAGAAGAAAGCTTACCTGTAATCCTTGTGTTTCTGCTTTTCCCGAACCCCAAACCCTTGAAAGTCAGGTTGGATCACAGCTATGAGGGTTATTACAATAATGGCTCCCAGTGAATCATGGCCCTGTGTATCCAGCCCTTGAGCAGTCCTCCCACCTCCTCACATTGTTGTTGGGTTGACCATGACTTGCTTTGGTTGATGGAACATTTGCAAACTTGATACAAACACAGGCTTAAAAAACGCCTGGAGGGCTTCCCTGGTGGCGCAGTGGTTGCGCGTCCGCCTGCCGATGCAGGGGAACCGGGTTCGCGCCCCGGTCTGGGAGGATCCCGCGTGCCGCGGAGCGGCTGGGCCCGTGGGCCATGGCCGCTGGGCCTGCGCGTCCGGAGCCTGTGCTCCGCAACGGGAGAGGCCACGGCAGAGGGAGGCCCGCATACCACAAAAAAAAAAAAAAAAAAAAAAAAAAAAAACCAAAAACGCCTGGAGTGCGCTTCTCCTGTCTTGCTTCTCTTTGGAACCCTAAAATTCCATGTGAAGAATCCTGCGCCAGCCCACTGGAGGATGAGACACCAGGTAGACCCAGAGGAGGTAGCCCAGCTGAGCCCCATAGACCAACCCCTCCTGGCGAACTATGCCTGGAGAACCTCCCAGCTGACGCAGAGAGTCATGAGAAACAATAAACCTGTGTTTTAAGCCACTACATTTTGAGGTAGTTTTTTATGCAGTAATTGATACAACGGCCTTAAGAATTATAAATGGAGTTTGGGGGGAGATGAAGTTTGGGCAGTCCAAGGGACTAAAAGTGGGTTACCTTAATCGCCTATATAAAACCATATAATGTTATTTAGTTCGGTACTTGTATGATCTCAAGGTTTTTGTTTGTTTTTTTTTTAGTTAAGAGGCAAAAGGAAACTGAAAAAAAATGGACATAACTTACCCCATACCCCCATAAATACTGCAAAGACTAGGGTTCCAAAACTGTCAAAGAGGCACAATTTCTGGAAAATACAATAATAACATATACATGAATCATGTCCTTCACTTACTAGGATTCAGCAAATATGAACTGCTTTGTATATGCTACAGTTTGGGAATTTCTTTTAAAGCTGTTACCTAGTGTGACAATCACTGTATCTACTACATACTTACAGATGAGATTTCTCATTCTCTTGAAAGCAAGCAGCCTCTGCGGTATTTACCAGAGTACATTTTCCAATGGAATCTTTCCATATCTTGATAAAGAAACAGGCTCAGCTGCTAAGATCCCACGCTGTTGAAAGCTTCTAACATACTTTTGAATAACAGCCTCTTTTTATGGACTAGGATAGTGAATTTGAGGAAACAGAATGGCTCTAAGAATACAATGAACTCCAAACAACTTTTAGATTTATGATTTGCATCTGATTATCCAACCCTGGTCAGAGGGCAAGTTCCTGAATTCCTGCATTTCTTGTTAAGAGAAGCACAAAGCTGGGGTTTACTTTGAGATGGCTCTTCCCCAGGAGACAGCTCTGTTTCCTCAAATCCAATGGTGACTTTTCTACCATCGCTGATGGAAGCTTCCTTTAGGATAAGGAGGCACAGATGCTTTTGCTGACGTTACAAAGGGTACAATGATCATGAAGGAATACATGACATACTCTATTTACTAGTTCTGCTAAGTTTCCCCTTTTTGCTAGTATAAAAATAGTCTATCTCCCTCTATGAATTCCTGGAAGATCTTCCAATTAGTTACCGATTTTTCATTAGTGAGCATTTTTATATCTCCTAAAAAGGTCTATTAAGTTAGTGGAAAAAGTGGCAAACATAGTATCAACTTTATGATAGATCTTATGAAAAGTAAAGAAGACATGGTAGAAAAGGAAGCTATAGGCTAAAAATAAATAAATAAATAAATAAATAAATAAATAAATAAATAGCAAACTTTCCAGTGCAAAAGAAAATTCAAATCTGCTTCTCAGAAAACCTCAACTTTTTTAAAGGTTCTTTCTGTGTTGCCCTTTATACTGATATAAAATGAGTAAACTTTCATCTACATAAAAATATGAGTTATGTTATTTTTGTAAAATAATATCCACCCACCCATCTTCTTATATATCCTTTTTCCAAAGCATACAGATGCCCTCAATCATCCATATATACCCTGAGCAGAAAGCATAGTCCCGAACTGTCTGTCATTCAATTACTCCTCTCAAAAATCCAGCTCAAGGAAGAAAAAAATTAATAAATGAGTGATCAATCTGGGGAAAAATGCTCCCCACCTATTTATTCCTCTACTCCTGGGATTCTATGGAACATGATTTCAAGTCTTTTAGCTTTGACTCTTATGGAACCATCTTTCCCAAGCTGTCTTTTAATGTCATACCTTATCCCTTATTGAAAATTATTGCAGGAAAAGTCCTGAGAAACATTTCTGTGTGTTATAATGTTATTCTTGAAGATTCTGTCCAATGTTACTCCTCTTCTAGGAATCAATGCAAACCTCTCTCTCTTTGATACCTCCCTATCTGCCCTGACACCTCCACCCTCACTCCAGAAAGAGAAAATCCTATTATGCTGAGAAAAAGCCACTGGAAGCACATCCGTCAATGTTAGAGGGGGGGAAAAAAGCAGCAGCAAGAAAAGGCAAGTTTACTGCTAATGCCAAGCTCACCCCAGCTGCCTAGCTCAAGACGAGAGATGTGCCTTGCACTCTTATGAGAGGGAGTTAGGTGGCTTGGAGGAAGTTACCATTTTTGCCACTTGTGTAAGGATCAAGGAACTGAGAGAAAGAAGATGGCTGGCTGGCCTCTCTGCTCTCTGTGCCCCAGGAGCAACATGGAAGCAGGAAGTAGGGAAGAAGATAAGCAAAGAGCTTTCTTGGTAAGAAGCTTAGCTTAGCTTGCTGGGCGGGATGGCACAGAGAGGGAAAGCCGGCTGTGTTAACAGCCGCCCCAAGTCAGCATACTGCTTTAGTCAGGTGGAGCAGGAAATAAGAGAGAGCTGTATATGCAGGCATGATGATTTTAAGCAGAGGAACAAGTTAGAATCTAGAAAAGTGACCATTTGCTATGCTTTCTTCCCACAAAGGAACAAAATCAAAATTTTATAATAGTGTATTTCAAAGAACTAAATATTATACCTTAACCATGTTTCCTCTTTATCTTGCCAGCTAAAAAGCTAAGAACTTTATTTAATGCTCAGTCACAAAAACAGTATTAATCCTGATTACTTCCATAATTGTTTCTTCATTTCCTTGATCCTGATTTTCTATTTTTATTTCTAATTTGTTAACAATTCTGGCATACATGTCAATTAGTGAATACTCCATCTCTTTCCAAAAGGAAAGATATGAATATAAAAATGTATAATTGAAGAAATGATTGAATTAACCAATAAGCAGAAAAGCATGAAAAGGTGCTTCTCTTTTTCTTCTTTTTTACCTTATTTTTTTATTTCATTCTTTTACTCATATTCTTTTATATGCTTCCCTCCCTTTGTGAATCACTCTGACAAGACTCAAGGGATTTTTTTTGGAAACTGGAAGAGAATGATTCATTTTTTTTCCAAAACAATGAAAAAAAATGTACACAGGGACATATCTGAAAGTCATGTGCTAAGGATGGCTAGGTGGAGCAGCAGATATGAGAAAAGAGATGGGGGTTGGGTGTGTGAAAAATAATTTCTTAAGGAAAATGGAATTTCCATTTGTACTTTGTGGAGTACAGTTTGCCTCTGGTATTATCGTTGGCACTTGCCTTAAATCCAGTGCCTAGGGATACACACTAACTAGTGACCTTTATGAGTCAACATCACTGCAAGGCAGCTTCTCTCTTACTAGCTCCAAGACTTTTACTTTGAGTGATCTATGATAGATAGTCATAGTCTAGAACTTGTGTTGGTTGGGGGGGGGTGGGCAATGAAATGTATTTTAATTCATAAATTAAGTGTAGAAATCCATGTGTTGACAATACCCTGCAATCACCTTAATTAAGGGGTGGAACCATTTTCCAAACATAGAGTTCAGTTTGAGAGTGAAGTGCCTGGTACTAAAGTCAGCCACTGAAGAACATGGTAATAGCAAGGAAGGCAGATTTGCTATCATTTTCTGGCTTTGTCAGTTACTAGGCAGGTGATCTTGAGCAAATCATTTAATCTCTCAGATCCTCAGTGTTTAAATCTGTAAAATGGAGGGAACACCTGTTCTGCCTGTCTCACAGTGCTGTTTTGTGTGTCAAGTAATGATATAGTTACAAGAACTTTGCAAAGTATAAACTATAAAGTGGCATCACTATCTTAGCAGTGTATTCAGTTAAAATAAGACTTACACGGAGTAGATCAGAATATTCTGAGGTCATATAAAAATTCCTAAACTATCATGGCAGAACTAGGGGACAGAGGAAAGATCAAGACAACGGAGACTACTACAAACATCAAAGTTGTCAGGAAAACTCTCTGAAGCAAGCCGACCATCTTTCTTCCTGTCTGGCGTTTCTGGCATGCCTTTCAGTAAGCTCTCTCCAGTCTCAGTGCTTTTCCTAAACCTCCTGGATTTTAAGAAGTCATATAGCTCAAGATCATCTGCATGTGTAAGGGGAACCAGATGTGTTTTGTGGGAATGTTTTGAGACAAAGTGAATAGCTGTTACCATTTGCAGACAAAACCTTTCTTATGCATTTTTATAAATACAGTCTAAATCTGACTAGCAAGGTCTTTAAAAATCCAAGCAGAGTTTCAGCACACTTTCAAAGTGGGAAAACACAAGTACAGATTTCAGGTTTCCATTCACTTGAATTAAGGAAAATACTTATAATAGTAAACCTATTAAATAGTATTTATGAGATAAGCCAGGTTTGAGATTTCTGCTTTGATTACCTGAAATACTTAAATTAGTTTCAATTCCACAGTTCCTCACTGACCCTTCAGATTTTAGATAAGGCTTTTAAATTTCAATTTATTATTTGTAAACAAGGAATAAACACATGCATTTTATATCTATCTTTCAAAATGAAGATTTAGTTGACAATTACCTTTCTAAATTCCTCAGAGGAAAAAATTATAATCACTATGCTGTACTACAATTTTTAGAAGAAAAAAAATCTTTCATTACTTGTAAATGTTTGGGAAAAAAAATACCTTTGAGGACTCGCAAGTAATATTGAGTTTCCAGAATGGACAAAGCTTATCACACTGAGGGCACATTATGATCTTGCCGCCAATATCAGGATCACAAACTTCTTTGCTAAAGAAAAGAGAAAAATAAAATTTAATTTTAAAAAAATTTAATGAACAGGACTTTCTTTCTATCAGCATGATAAAATCCAACATCCATTCATGATAAGAAAACTAAACTAAATTCTTACAAAACTAGGAATGGAAATGAACTTCATTAACCTGATAAAATCTTGCTATATAAAACCTATTAAAAAACATTCTACTTAATAGTAAAATGGGAGCTACACGTGGAACTTCTCCTATAGAACACCCACCGAACGCTGGCAGAAGACCGCAGACCTCACAAAAGGCAAGAAACCCCCCACGTACCTGGGTAGGGCAAAAGAAAAAAGAATAAACAGAGACAAAGAACAGGGACGGGACCTGCACCAGTGGGAGGGAGCCGTGAAGGAGGAAAGGCTCCCACACCCTAGAAGCCCCTTCGCGGGCGGAGACTGTGGGTGGCGGAGGGGGAAGCTCCGGAGCCTCGGAGGAGAGCGCAGCAGCGGGATGCGGA
>NC_041219.1:92842421-92842680 GCF_002837175.3 Physeter macrocephalus
GCGGATAGCAGAGACGGGCATGGGACACTAGGGTTGCTGCTGCCGCCACCAAGAGGCCTGTGTGCGAGCACAGGTTACTCTCCACACCGCCCCTCCCAGGAGCTCGTGCAGCCCGCCACTGCCGGGGTCCCGGGATCCAGGGACAGCTTCCCCGGGAGAACGCGTGGCGCGCCTCGGGACAGTGCCGCCGCAGGCTCGCCCCGCGTCCGTGCCCCTCCCTCCCCCCCGGCCTGTGCCAGAGCCCCTGAATCAGCTGCTC
>NC_041219.1:92847892-92864616 GCF_002837175.3 Physeter macrocephalus
CAAGAGGGAAGAGATATGGAAACATATGTATATGTATAACTGATTCACTTTGGTTGTAAAGGAGAAACTAACCACTAATGTAAAACAGTTATACTCCAATAAAGATGTTAAAAAAAAAAATAGTAAAATGGTAAAAGTATTTCCTTTGCATCAGAAATAAGATGATGGGTCCCACTATCATCCCTTCTTTTCAGTGGAGGTCCTTGCCAGCACAGTAAGTAAAAAAAAAAACACACAAAAAAACAAAGATAGGAGGAATGGCAAGGAAAGAAAACTCCTATCACTAACAGATTACATAATTGTTTACATGGACAACTCAATAAAACTTGCAGATAAATTGTGAGACTAAATGAGTTTAGTAAGTTTGCTGGACACAAAATCAGTATACATAATATATATAGGGTCACAAAAAGAAACTGTGTCTCTAAAGACCTGCAACAGTTTTTAAAACACCATTTTTCAATAGCTTAAAAAATATGAAGAGCCTAGGTATAAAAATATAATTCAAAATATATGAAATTTATATGGAGAAAATGATAAAACTGTTCTGGCAGAGTAAAGAACCTATATAAATTGGGTACATTATCATGTTCATAATTTGGAAGAATCAATACTTGAAAATGTCATTTCTCCCTCTCCCTTATATGAGCTGTAAATTCAATAGAAGAGCAAAGCCTCAGAACACTCAAGACATCTCCTAAAGAACAAGGTGCTACTGGGATAGGTTAAGAAAATCTGAGCAAGAGAACAAAATAAAGAGTTCAGAAAGAGACCTCTGTATACACCAAAACTGATGTATAACACGCAGGGTAGGCCCAGCAAATTAGTAAGGTAAGAACTGATGTTTGAATAAATAGGGCTGCTGCAATGGAATATCACAGAAAAAGGTGAAATTGAACCACAAAATCCTATCATATACAAATCAATTCCAGGTGGAAAATAAAAATGCAATAGTATCAACTTATTAAAAAAAATGAAAATTAAATTAAAAAGACTATCTAGATAACCTTGGGGTAAGAAAAAATTCTACTACTGAAAAACAAAAAAGTTTAAATCATAAAGGAAAATATTAATACATTCAAAATCTTTTAAAAGTAAGAACTTCATTAAAACACCATAAAGAGAGGGGAAAAAAAATAATCACAGACTGGTAGAAGTTTTGCAACACGTAAAAATGACAAAGGACTACTCACAAGAGTATTTTTAAAACTACTACAAATTAATAAGAAAAAACCAACAAACTAACAACAGGTTACACACTGCTTGCTCTAGGAGAAGCCATGCAGGTGGACTCTTATGTGAATGGGACTGGAGTTGCAGAATTAGTTGGCCCTGCAAATAACTCAGTAAAAAATAACTGGGCATGAGAAACATTTCTAGGATATCTGAGTAAAGATCTTGGAAAACTTGCTCCTCTATAAAGCAAAGACACTGGCAAAATCTGTCAAAATTAACCTCTGCAGAACTGTGGAAATTAAACAAAGTCTTCCAGCAGTCTGAGGGGTGCTTATTTGAGGAAAAATAGCTGAATCTTTTCCATAAAATTTGCGGCATTTTAACTTGACTTATTGCCATGCCCATAACCTCAGCTTCATGGTGGCCTTTAAAACCAACAGTCTTACAACCAAGGTAGCCTAGCAGCCACTGAAGGGGCAGAAGTGGTTTGAAGTTACCAAAAAACCCATCCCCAGAGAGTTGTCACTATTTGACCTATCTCAAGCTCATGCTGTGCAAATAGCCCTATCCCCAGAGTGTCTACTGAAAGTAATTAGCAGGAATTATTTAACATTACAATTGCCTGAGGCAGTGACACCAACAGAAACTAACAAGATGCCTATTAGAAAACTTAGAAGGAATAGTTGGGTAATGAGATGTTCTGGGTGTAGGGGTAGGGTTAAAAAGCTCCAACAAATTCCTAGAATTGTGGACAATGCATATGACCAGCAAAGACCTGAGAAAACCTTAATCTCTCAACTCTGGCTGACCTTGAGGTTCTGCATAAGCAAGAAGTAAAGGCTAAGGAAGAGCTGCAAACTGCCTGCTGGAATGCTGAAGGCATTCCCCAACACACAAACACAGAGCCACTCGGCAAAGGCTCAAAAAAATGATTGGTTCTAAGTATTTAAAGAAATCACTGTCCAATCATTAGCTGACAACTAAGCTTTTGTACACAGATCTCATGGCCATGCATGATAAAGAATACAGACTTTACAGAATTTGCTCAGGAAAATAACTAAATAAATAGCAGCAGCACAGCAATGACAACAGAAGCAACAACAAACCCTGAG
This sequence comes from Physeter macrocephalus, assembly GCF_002837175.3. Classification (NCBI taxonomy): domain Eukaryota; kingdom Metazoa; phylum Chordata; class Mammalia; order Artiodactyla; family Physeteridae; genus Physeter; species Physeter macrocephalus. The sequence continues at coordinate 92,850,181 of NC_041219.1, forward strand.
GAGGGGAAAAATCTGGTTTCCAGATCTGCCACAATATTTTAAATGCCCAGTTTTCAACAGAAAATTACAAGATACACAAAGAAACAGAAAAGTTTGGCCATAACACAGGGTAAAAAAGTCAATAGAAACTCCCTGAGGATGTCCAGACATTGGAATTACTAGACAAAGACATAAATAAGCAATTATACATATGTTAAAGAACTAACAGAAACCATGCTTAAAGAATTAAAGTATGTGAACATCTCATTGTACAGAGAATATCAATAGATAAAAATTATTTAAAAGACCAACTCGAAATTTTAGAGATACAAACATAATGACTAAAATGAAAAGTTCACTAGAGAGGTTCCTCTGCAGATATGAACTGGATGAAGAGAAAGTCAGCTAACTTAAAACTAGGTCTACTGAGATTATCCAGTCTGAGAAACACAAAGAAAAAGGAATGACAAAAAATGAACACAGCCTCAAGAGATGGGTGGGACACCATTAACAATACACAGAATAGGAGTGCCAGAAGGAAGGAGGGAAAGAAAGGGGAGGAAAGAATATGTGAAGAATTAATGGCTGAAAAACTTCCCAAATTTGATGAAAACATTAATTTGTACATCCAAGAAGCTCAACAACCTCCAAGTAGTATAAACTTAGAGATATCCAAACATAGGCACATCAGACTCAGTGTGTCAAAAGACAAGAAGAGAGAATTTTGATGCAGAAAGAGAAAAGTGACTCAACATACACTAAGACTCCTCAGTAAGATAAGCAGTTGATTTCTAATCAGAAACCATGAAAGCCAGAAGGGAGTGGGATGATATCACCAAAGTGCTTAAGGAAAAGACTGTCAATCAAGAATTCTATATCCAGCAGAACTATTCTTCAAAAAATGAAGGACAGTTTAATTAGGTCCCATTTGTTTATTTTTGTTTTTATTTCCATTATTCTGGGAGACAGATCAAAAAAGATATTGCTGCGATTTATGTCAGAGAGTGTTCCGCCTATATTTTCCTCTTGGAGTTTTATAGTGTCTTGTCTCACATTTAGGTCTTTAATCCATTTTATTTTTGTGTATGGTGTTAAAGAATGATCTAATTTCATTTTTTTTTAACATGTAGCTGTCCAGTTTTCCCAGCACCATTTGTTGAAGAGACTGTCTTTCCACCATTATGTAGTCTTGCCTCCTTTGTCATAGAGTAATTGACCACAGATGTGTGGGTTTATTTCTGGGCTTTCCATCCTGTTCCATTGATCTATATTTCTATTTTTGTGCCAGTACCATACTGGTTTGATGACTGTAGCTTTGTAGTACAGTGTGAAGCCAGGGAGCCTGATTCCTCCAGCTCCGTTTTTCTTTCTCAAGATTGCCTTGGCTATTTGGGGTCTTTTGGGCATATATCCAGAGAAAAACATGGTCCAAAAGGATACACGAACCCCAGTGCTCATTGCAGCACTGTTTACGATAGCCAAGACATGGAAGCAACCTAAATGTCCATTGACAGAGGAATGGATGAAGAAGATGTGGGTGCATACACACAATGGAATATTACTCAGCCATTAAAAAGAATGAAATAATGCCATTTGCAGCAGCATGGATGGACCTAGAGACTGTCATACTGAGTAAAGTAAGTCAGGGAAAGAGAAATGTCGTATGATACCCCTTACATATGGAATCTAAAAAGAAATGATACAAATGAACTTATTTACAAAAGAGAAACAGACTCACAGACCTAGAGAAGGAACTTATGGTTACCGGGGGGAAGGGTGAGGGGAAGGGACAGTTAGGGAGTTTGAGATCGATATATACACACTGCTATATTTAAAATGGATAACCAACAAGGACCTACTGTATAGCACAGGGAACTCTGCTCAATGTTACGTGGCAGCCTGGATGGGAGGGGAGGTTGGGGGAGAATGGATACATGTATATGTATATGTATATGTATGTCTGAGTCACTTTGCCGTGCACCTGAAACTACCACAACATTGTTAATTGGCTATACTCCGATATAAAATAAAAAGTTTAAAAAAAAATGAAGAAATTATTTGAAAGATTTATATTTATATAATAGATTTTTATAATGAAGGAGAATTATCTGAAAGATTCCACTGCTAGCAGACCTGCTCTACAAGAAATACTAAGGAGAGTCCTTCAGGCTTAAATGAAAGGACACTAGGCAGTAAGTCAAACTCAGCTGAAAAACTAAAGAGCAATGGTAGAGTAATTACATAGGTTAAAAAAAAAAAAGAAGAAAATATAAATATATTTTTGCATGTAATTATTTTCTTCTATCTGATGTAAAAGATAACTGCATAAAACAATACTTATGAAACTGTGTTGATGGGCTTATAAATGCATAAAAATGTAATTTGTTTGACAATAATAGCACAAAGGAGGGGGAGGGGAACAGATCGATACCAAAGCAGAGTTTTTATATACTACTGAAATTAAGTTGGGATTAATATTAACTAGATTGATTTAAAAAAAGATGTTAATTATAATCTCCAGGGCAACCACTTAAGAAAATACCAAAAAAAAAAAAAGTAAAAGAAACAACAAATTAAAATAGAATTAAAATGGTATACTAGAAAATATTTTATACAAAAAATGTAGTAATGGAGGAATTGAAAAAAAGACATAAGACATATAGAAAACAAATAGAAAAATGGCAGATGTAATTCCAACCTTATCAGAAATTAATGTAAATGAATTAAATATTCCAATCAAAAGACAAAAGGCAGAAATAAATGGAATAGAGAATAGATACGCAACAGAGAAAAAATCAACAGTTGGTTCTTTGAAAAGATCAATAGAATTGACAAGTTTTTAGCTAGACTAGTCAAGAAAAGAAAGAGAGAAGATGCAAATTACTAAACTTAGAAATGAAAGGAGGAACATTACTGTTGACCTTACGGAAATAAAAAAGGAATATAAGGGAATACTGTCAATAATTATATGCTAACAAATGGAATAATCTAGATGAAATAGATAAATTCCTAGAAAAACATAAATGACTGAAGTTGACTCAAGAAGAAATAGAAAACCTGAATAGACCTACAGTGAGTTAAGAGACTAATTAGTAATCAAAGAAATGCCTAAGCCCATGTGGCTTCACTGGTGAATTCTATCAGCCATTGAAAGAAAAACTGAGCCAATGCTTCACAAACTCTTCTAAAAATAAAGAGGTAGAAACATTTCCCAATTCGTTCTATGAAACCAGTATTACACCAATACTGAAACCAGACAAAGGCATCACAAGAAAACTACAGACTACTATCTCTTATGAATATAAATGCAAAAATCTTCAACAAAATATTAGCAAATTAAATCCAGTAAATCAAATCAAATCAAGTGGGATGTATCCAGGAATACAAGGACCATTAAACCATACAAAAATCAATTCATGTAATATGCCATATTAATAGAATAATGGATTAAAAACTAGGAATAGAAGAGAATGTCCTCAACTTGATAAAGAACATCTACGAAAAAAACACAGCAAAGATCATAGTTAATGGTGAAAGACTGAATACTTTCCTCCTAAGATCAACACTGTACTAGAGGTTCTAGTCAGGGCAACTAGAAAAGGAAAATAAATTAAAAACCTCTAGATTAGAAAGAAATAAATAAAACCATTTCTATTCCAGATGATATGATATAGTATATTAAAATCCTAAGGAACCCACCAAAAACTATTAGAATTAAGAAGCCAGTCCATCAAGGTTATAATACACAAATCAGTATATAAAAAGTAATTATATTTCTATACAACATGAATAATCTAAAAATAAAATGAAGGAAACAATTTCATTTACAATAGCATCAAAAATAATAAAATACTTAGAATAAATTTGAGAAAAGAAGTGTGAAACATGTATACTGAAAACTACAAAATATTGATAGAAATTAAAGATGACCTAAATAAATGGAAAGCTATTCTGTGTTTATGGATCAGAAACCTTAATATTGTTAAGATGGAAGTAGACCTTAAAGTGACCTACAGATTCAATGCAATTCTGGTTTTGTAGAAATGAACAAGCTGATCCTAAAATTAATATGGAAATGCAAGGTACCCAGAATAATCAAAACAATCTTGAAAAACAAAGTTTCCAATTTCAAAACTTACTTAAAAACTATAGCAATCAATATAGTATGGTACTTGCATAAAGGACAGACATATAGATTGATAGAAACGAACTGACAGTCCATAACAAACTCTTTTATTTATGGCCAAATACTTTTTGACAAGGGTGCCAAGATAATCCAATGGGGAGAAAATAATCTTTACAAAATGGTGCTGGGACACCTGAATATATACCTGGCAAGAAAGAAAATTGAACCTTTACCTTATACCATTTACAAAAATGAACCCATAGACCTAAAACTATAAAACTTTCGGAAGATAAACATTGAGAAAGTCTTCATGACTTTGGATTACAAATGCTTTCTAAGCTATGACACCAAAAGCACAAACAACAAAAGTAAAAAATCAGGTAAACTGCACTTCATTAAAATCAAAAACTTTTGTGTTTCAAAGGACACCATCAAGAAAGTGAAAAGACAATTCACCGAAGGGGAGAAAATATTTGCAATATAAATATTTGATAAGGGGCTTTTATCCAAAATATATGAAGAACACTTAAAACTAGACAATACAAATGACACAATTAAAATGGGCAAAGAATTTGAAGATGTTTCTCCAAAGAAGATATACAAATGACAAAATAAGCCCATGAAAAGATGCTCAACATCAGTGTGCATTAGGGAAATACAAATCAAAGCCATAATGACATACCACTTCATACCAACTACGATGGCTAATATTTATTTGTTTATTCGTTTGTTTGTTTATTTATTTATTTATAACCCAGCAATAACAAGTGTTGATGAGGATGTGGAGAAATCGGAATCCTCATACATAGCTACTGGGAATGTAAAATGGTACAGTCACTTTAAAAAAAATACTTGGCAGTTCCTCAAAATGTTAAATCTACAGTTACAATACATCCCAGCAATTCCATTTTTTGATATATTCTCAAAAGAATTGAAAACATATGTCCACACAAAAACTTGTACATGAATGATCACAGCAGAATTATTTACCATAGCTAAAAAGTGGAAACAACCCAAATGTCAACTGATGGATGGATAAACAATGTTGTGTATCCATATAATGGCATATTATTTGACCACAAAACGGAATGGGGTACTGGTCCATGCTATACCACGGATGCACCGTGAAAACATTATGCTAAGTGAAAGATGACAATCAGAAAACACCACATGCTGCACATACTATATGGTTTCCTTTAGGAAATGTCCAGAATAGGCAAATACGTAGAGACAGAAAGTAGATTAGTAGCTGCCAGGGGCTAAGGGAAAGGGAGGTTAGGGAGTGACTACTAAAGGTACGAAAAGGTTCCTTGTGGGGTGATGAAAATGTTCTAAAATTAGATAGTGGTGAGGGTTGTAAAGCTCTGTGAATGTACTTAAAACCACTAATTGTACTCTTTCAAAGGGAGCACTTTATGGTATATGAATTGTATCTCAATAAAGCTGTTATTTTAAAGTGTGCATAAGCTTTAAACAGGCCTTTTACAGAAGAGGAAATACCTACAGTACCCTCTGCCTATCCATAGATATTTTCAAAAGCATACAAAATAAATTATATTTTGTAGGGGTACAAGTACATGTGAAAAAGAATATACAGTGTATGTTAAGGAATGATAAAAATAAAATTTAGTATAGTTGTCATTTCCAAAGTAAGGGGATGCAATTGAGCGAAGCACTTCATGGGTAACAGTTATGTTCTTTTTCTTAAACTGGGTAATGAATCCTTATTCCTTACATCTTGAATACATTTTCTATTCTTGTGACTCTACTCAGTATGTAATAAAATTAACTGTAAATACATGTATTTTAAATATTTTAAAACTATTTAAAAATTAAGTAAATAAAGTCGCAATAGTTTTGAGCACAGGGAGTATATCCTCGAGACTCTATCTCCCCCCCCACACTCTTTTCTGTAAATTAATTTGTGTGAAAGAATAGGAAATATGTGGTGTGCCTGTTATGGTGATTTTATAAAATAAATTATAATGAGAACCACCACCATGCAAGAACTGTATAAAAATGCTACTTTTTCACTTTGAAAGTGTATTTTTTTTTTTTTTTTTTTTTTTTTTTGTGGTATGCGGGCCTCCCTCTGTTGTGGCCTCTCCCGTTGCGGAGCACAGGCTCCGGACGCGCAGGCTCAGCGGCCATGGCTCACGCGCCCAGCCGCTCCGCGGCATGTCGGATCTTCCCAGACCGGGGCGCGAACCCAGTTCCCCTGCATCGGCAGGCGGACGCGCAACCACTGCGCCACCAGGGAAGCCCTGAAAGTGTATTTTTGAGATAACCTTTTTTTGGCTGGAACAATATGCGAAACAATGGAGAAGCCAAGGACAAATTTAGGCAAAAGATATCAACATTCAGCCTTTGGCCCTAAACTCTTTTCCACTGAAGAGAGGAGAGTACTTCAAAGACCATCTGCAGCTTTCTAGCTAAGAACCATAATGGGCACAAACACTCAGAATCCTCTGTTAAACAGAATGGATAATTATGCCTATACATCAGAGCTGCCATGCAAGCTTCCTGCCTCCAGAGCCAGGCTCATATGCCATGGGCTAGAAAAATTTGGTCATCGGTTTGTCACTGTAGCCCAGAAATTTTGATCTGGCTGTCACACCTGGACAGAGGCCAGATGAACAAGAGAAAATGCCCGGTTCAGTGTTGCATCCCTTCTGGAGGTTGAGATCACTAAAAGCAAAGGATTAATAATACATTTCAGAACAGTGATGGTGAAATTCAGTGAAATTCAGTGTTCTGGCACCCATGTATTTCCCTCTAGACAGTGCAGCTGGTATTTTAATTTCAACATCAAGCACAAACTCATTCTTTACTACTCTTTTTTCCCCCTAACACTGTTAGGGCTTTTTTTTTTTTTTTTTTTAAGTAAAACAAACAAAAGAAAGTATCATTTACTTGAGTTTTTAAACATGTATTCCTTAATATATGTTAAGAAGTCATTTCTAAAAACATAAAAACACCAATTTTACCAGTTTTGCCATTGAAACCCTGAAGCAATCAGAGCTGCTCCTGGCCCACATCTGTGGGGCTGAGTGAAGCATTCCCCTGGGGGCCAGAAGTTCAAAGTTGATCCTCCCCCAGACCTCATTTCTTTTTCAAACAAAGTATTGTCTTAAAATACTGGCGTGTTTCCTAACGGTAATATTCCTGTCAGAGGCTGGGCTGCGTTATCTAAGAAAAATTTTCTTCCATTTCACTTAGTTATTATGCTCAGGACAAAAGGGATATAACATCTAAAGCAGTAAGTGTTCTGCGATGAGTCTTCTTTTACTAAAACAGTCTAAGTCCCTGAAAATAATTTTATGTCTAATCAACTTTTCAGCACGGTAACAAGGAATAGAGAGAGGTTACCTCCATGTACAGTTATTCTGATTAAAATATCCGTAGAGAAAGCAAGCCACTCCCACAACTGCTGCCAGGAGAAGCATCTGAGTGTAATAGCCCAGCCAGGCAAAATAGATTCCAATCTTCTCTCCATAGTATTTCCTGAAGAAAGACAGAAGTTATTTTCAGAAGAGACATATGATCACTCTGCAGCTTTATCCTAATATTAATTTCTGATTCTAAATAAAGGGGGCTTTAAAATTAAACCTCTGACTCAATTCACACTTAAAAACATATCCATTTTCACAGCAGGCCCCAAATTCTACTGTGAAACAAGAAGTATTTTACATATCATGGAAGTACTGATCAAGGATTAACCTGCTGAAGAGAAGTAAATTAGAATACAGCAAAGGAGGGGGAAATGCTGAATATGGAGCAGATAGAGAATATTATCATCACTCTTTGTAAAGACTGGCAGATTTGATAAATTCCCCCAGATTGTTCTTAACATGCACGAAATAAATGAACACGAACAATTTGCTCAGTTACCTGTTTCTGCTTTATCTCATGGAACTTCCTTGGAGCAAATGTAATGTAAATCACAAATAATAAGAAAATGCTGATAACAATAATAACTAGGAGTGGAATGGCTCTCTGACCAAAATACTTATAAAACTCGTGAGAATGGGAGAGGGCAGGACGGATACGACCAAGGAATCTACTGCCCTGTATTCTCTGTATGTGGCACTTCATTTTTCCTAAGTTTTAATAACTCTTCAATGTTTTTAAATTAATCTGGGGTAAATGGAAGAGGCCAGGTGGGCAAGATAAGAAAGGAGGCAGGGCAATCTGGCAGGGCCAGATTGTTCCTGAAAGGGAGACAAATACACACAGGCAGAGGCAAAGGGTTTAGGGGTGAGGAGAAAGCAATGAGACACTTGTTTAGGTGACTCTTGCTGATACTTTTCCTCAACTCACTTTTCACTTCTGGCTCAGTAGTGGTTGGTAAAACCTGTAGGTTTACTTGGCTCTGAGGCCTCTATGAGGCTTCTGGCTCAGTTTGGAGCTGGGCTGAGCTCTGTAGGCTTAGCCTAGCGGGGACTCAGCCCTGAGAAACAGCCTGGAGTCCTAGAAGACTTCACACAGGAACATCCCTGAGCTGGACCAGCACTCACAGGGCAGCTGAGAGAAGAGCTCCCTGGTCATAGGCCTCGGTGTGGGTCACATCCATGGGGAAAAGGAAGGGCTGAGACCGATGTGGAATCAGGAGCCAGGAGGAACACAGTGTGTCCGTTCTCATGCGACTGGGGCTTTGTGGTCTGGCTCATGGATGACAGGTAAATGGCAGGCTCAGGATGGTGTTTGGGAGAGAAAAGCCTGGCAGTGGGTTTGAGACATCTTGGGCTCTTTGCTGTTAGGCTTTCTGAGTATGTTCTTATCAATCATGTGCCCTGGAAATACCACATTTAAAACTGGAAAGAATGTTAGAAGTCGCCTGCTCCAACTGCCCAACAGTAAAAATATCCTGCTACATTTGGAGAGCTGGTCAGGCAGTCTTTGCTTGGATATTTACAGTGACAGGGGGTTCATCCATTACTTCAGAAGGTACCCCTGTCACACTGCAGGCAAGAAGGTCAGAAAGAATTTTTTAAATCTTAAACAGAAAGCCTGCCTCCTGGTTCTTGCTGAAAGGCTGGGGAAAATGAGGAGCCCTTCAAATATGATATTCTCTGATTATTATCTCTCTCTGCCCCAAACATCCCAATTCTTAACACCAATTTCTAAAACTTCAGCTTTGATTTTTTTAATCAAAGTTATACCTATACATTCATTAAAGAGTCAAACACTTCTATTGATAGAACACTGATTATAAAAACCAACAACTCCCATGTCCTGGCCAGAAGCAAGCACTTTCGACCCTTACAGCTGATTCCTGGAATATTTACCTCCGTCTCTCTAAATAATATACCTGTAGTGCAGTTTATTGATTTTTCAGTTTTATGTATCACCTACTGATGCTCTGCTTTGGAAGATGAGGATTAAGCTCTCTTTCGATCCCTGTCTCATCTACACACCCACACCTCTACTCCTCCATCCTCTCGACACAGTTGCAATATAATTTTGATTACAGCAATATCCTTGCTTTATAAATATGAAGAGTCTGTAAAGACTGCTCACAGCTGCCATCAAGTCATCTGCTATGCTTACTTTTTCTCTCCTGCCCAATATTTTGTTTTCTCTGGAATTAATAATTGTCTTGGTGGCTCATTGCTTAGCTTTCTGTGTACTTATCAACGATTCAACCCCAGACTTTCCTTTAATGTGTAACTTTCTCACTACTTTCTAACACATGAGGTAGCCTATCAATCTCATGTCCTTGACTCAATCTCTTCAGAGCTCCTGCCACCTGGATTAATGACTTGCTAGTCTTGCCACAGAGCTGTCACCTGGGATCACCCTGTCCCCTCTCTCGGGTTGGGAATCCCCATTTACTGAATCCACGTCTTTCTCTTTCTTGGTGGAGTACCCCCTCCATTACTTTGCACATTTAAATTGTGAAAATTCCTCACACCTAATGAACAGTTTGGCCATACTGCATTTGGATCGTGAGTTAAAAAAAGCACCTTCCTCCGAAATATGAAATTATTGCTCTCTTTTCTTGTACGTTGCAGTGTTGTTGTGGAGAAATTCAATGCTATTATGAGTCTTGCTCCTTCATATGAAACCTGTTTTTCTTTCTGGAGGCTCGTAGGATCTTCTGTCTGTCTGCAGTATTTGAGAGGTCACGTTGCAGTGGCTTGATGGGTCCATGTTCACTCTCTGGGCTGGGCTCTGAGTACTCTCTGTCCATCCAGAGACTCAGGGCGCTCAGTTCTTCAATACAGTTCTACAGGTACTTGTCATGAAATATTTATCTGATTTCCTCCCTACATTATCTCTGTCCTTATTTTTAGCATTCCTATTATTTGTTCATTGCACATCCTGGACTGATTTTTAAATTTTTATCTTTTCCCCCATTTTCCCGCTATTCCTTTATATTGTTGCTCTATGTTCTGCACAATTACTTCAACTTCATTTTTTAACACTGCTGTTGGGGTTTTTTCTGTTCTGTTCATTTTTAATTCCTAAGAGCTGCATTTTAGTCTCAGAATAATCCTTTCTTTCTTTCTTTTTTAAAAAATAGAATCCTGTCCTTATACTGTGGATACCACAGTATATCTTAGCACTCAGAGAGAGTGTTGAGGGAAACTTTGCTTTTTTTTTTCCAGGGCAAAGTCTGTTTCCTCCAGGTTGTTCTTTCTGGTTTGTTTGGTTTGCTGTTTGGGAAAGAGTTCATTTTCCCTGTGCTAACCCCTGGGAACAAGCGATGAAGGTTTAACAGCCTGAGCGCTCAAGGGGTTACTAATGGGAAGCAACAAAGGGAACATGTGGACCAGGGACAGGGAATAGTTAAATGTATTTTAGCAAAAGATACTTAAAATCATGGGGAAATTGTTTTCTTTACAGAATCCCTGCTCCCAAACAAAAATCCATAAAGAATGATTAAAAAGCCATCAAACCTATCACCCTGCCATCACATGCTATAGGTTTAACATAAAACGAAAATAATGGAAGGGAACCCTCATATAAATATCAACTTCAAATACTGACATGTGTACAAACATCCTCTTCCAAAATTTTATTCTACAGGATAACTCGAGTTAATGAGAGAAAGTGCCTCTTCATAATTCTGATCCAGCTAATAAATGAAGGAAGAAATTAGAGTATAACCAAATGAAATATGCAACATTCATTAATGGCTGCTATCATCACGAGAGAGACAACTGGAGACTATGTACCTTTTGACAGAAGTACAAAACTCACACAAGTATTCTTGCACAAAGTCGAACCTCAAACAGATCAAGCTTTTAGATGAGGATCAAATGACTTAACTAAAGCAAATACATAGGACAGAGAAACAAGTCTAACACCACAGGGGAGAATGAAATCAGCCAAATAGAGAATAGAGAAGCCCCTCAACAACTGCAAGGAAAACAAAAAGGAAACGGGAAAATTATAGATTAGGAGCCACTTGAGAGATATACTAGTTGCAACATCTGGACCTTGTTTGGATCCTGATTACAACCAAAACACTGTTAAAAAAAACATATTTTTGTGATAATCAGGAAAACATGAATACTGATTATTTCATGACTTTAAACAAAAGGAGTATTCTGGTTGTATTTAAGAGACCTTGTCATTTTACTAATGAAATGTTACACTATTTGGAATTTTCTTCAAAACGACCCAGTAGGAGGTACAGACAAACAAGAAATAACAGTGACTAGGAGTTTATAATGTTTGGAGCTGGGTGACAGACATAGTAGGCAGACTTGCGGTACTATTCTCTCTGCTTTTGTATATGTTTGAAATTTCCCTTAATAAAATGTAAAAAAAATGAAAATTCTTCAGTGTTTTAAAACTCTCACTTTTAAGGTTAACAGGCTTTCCCCAAGTTCAGGTGGACGGGCACTGAGATTTCGTAGAAAGAACAGGCACCTGGCTCCAGGGCCACCGGGGGCTACCTTGACCCTCCTCTTCTCTTCACCCTCCACATCCAACCCATAACCACGTCCTGTCAACCCAAATCCCCAAACGCTTCTGCATCTGCTCCCACGATCTCTCATCTGGCTCAGGTTACTAGCCTCCTACCAGCTCGCCCTGCTTCCTGTGCCCCCTGTAAACCATTCTCTACATTATCTTTGCAAAACGTAAGCGAGATAAAATTACTCGAATGCTTAAAATATTACAACAGCTTCTCACTGCACTTGTCTACACTCCTTTCCATGCTCCTGACACCCTTCTAACCTTGTGTCTCATCTTTCTCTTTCTCCTTAGCACTGGTTTTCACAATTTCCTCAAACTTGCCAAGTGTTTTTGTGCCTCTGGGCCACTGTACCAGCTGCCTCTCTTCCTAGAATGACTTTTTCCAGATCCTCAAAGTACTGGCTCCTTTTCACTAGACAAATCTCAGCTCACATGCCACCTACTCAAAGATAACTTTCTAGACTCACTTCACTCCACCCGTCCCCATCTTATCACTGTGTTATTTTCTTCACTTCAATCAGAAATTTTGTTCACTTACTTGCTTATTTTTGTTTGTTTAGTTGTTCTTGATCAATCTCTCTCCAGTAGCCTTGCCCAAACAACATAAGCTTCTGGAAAGTAGCTGACATTGGTGCTTTCAGAACACAAATGCTGAACTAGACATTATATTCATATGCTGACGGAAATGGTACCTAACAGCAGATACAGGAAAGCAGTGAAAACTGGTATCTCTTATCATACAATTTAAGCTAAATCTAATAGTTACTCCTGTTTAATGAACCATTTGGTGGGTATTTGGTCCCAGTTCCTCGGAGGTAACCTCAAATGCCTCGGAATTTCCCAAAATAGGAATGACTTTGTTATTCATGGTGGACCCTAGATGGTTTGTGCTAATGAGATAACTCAGGATGGAGACTGGCCACGCCAGAAAGACCAACCATGTGATTGGAGCCATGTGATATTGCAGGACCGACAGGAGAAGAAGGGGCTGGAGATTGAGCCATGTGGGCAATGACTCGATCAATCATGCCTGGGTAATGAAGCCTCAATAAAAACTCTGGTCAACGAAGCTCAGGGCTGCAGGTGAATTCCACTGGTTAGCAGTACCCTTGGAGGACCGTCACATTTAGAAGCCACGAGGGGAACCCTGAGCCCTTCTCACTGGAGTGCTCGCTACAACTCACCTGATAAGATCCAAGGGCTGCTTTTTGTATATGCTTCGAGGATGAGCCCATTCCCTGTACAGAAGGTAGCGTTCGTTGGGGCAGCTGAGGTCCTCTGACGGGCTGCTGAAGCTGCACTGGGAAGCAGAAGCAAACAAATGATCATCACTATCGCCACGTGTTCATGTGTTCTGTTGATTAAATGTGGTATTAACGCTTCACAGTCATTTGTAAATAAGGGGTCCTTATTTGCTGGAAGGGATGAAAATACCATGTAATTTTTAGTAATTCTCAACCAGGGGTAATACTTACCCCTGGAGGACCATTTGCCAATGTGGGTGGAAAGGAATGCTTGGTTGTTAGAATCCTGGGGACCACCACCTGTACTTGGTGAGAGCCCTGAAGATGCTTAATGTCCTGTAAATGGGCCAGTCCTAAACAATGAAAAACTGGGCTGCTTAAGGGCCCAAACTGCTACCGTGGAGGAACACCTGAGAGTCCAGCCCCTCCTTGGACACCTGTGGAAACCAGGGCCTTGGCTGGTTAGTGGCAGGGTCAATTCTAAAACCCAGGCTTTCTGCCCCGCAATTCAGCTGTTAGTCTGTGACCACACATAGAATACAAACAACAAAAAAGCCTGACATGATGTTATACCTTTAGCTTGTTCAAGAAACCAAACTTCCTGCTTCTGCTTAAATTCAACCTGACTCACTTTCTTTCCACCTGTACTAGAACCAGAAACACCTGCTCCGCCACCTTCTACTTGGATGACCTCGTGAGAGTCATTTAGCCTCTCCGTTCATCAATTTCCTCATCAATAAAATGGGGATCATAATAATAGCTACCTCATAGAGCTGTTAAGAGGATCAATTCATCCATGTCAATGTTACAATACTCCCTGGCATATAATAAGTACTATATATCTGTCAGCTGTTTTCAAAATTACCGACAGATGTTATTATCAACCAGAAAAGTATTAGTATTAAAGCCTTAACATGGGTCCTGACCTCCTCTTACTTCCTTTCCAAATACAACACAAGATCATTCCTTAGCCTGGACATGGGACTAGTGCAGTTACAAGAGGCTTTAGGGGAAAAGAACTGGGGTAGATGTCAACTGAATATTATAGAACCTTGGCATCCCATATTAATAATCATGATGGCTGGGCTTCCCTGGTGGCGCAGTGGTTGAGAGTCCGCCTGCCGATGCAGGGGACACGGGTTCGTGCCCCGGTCCGGG
>NC_041219.1:92864848-92896349 GCF_002837175.3 Physeter macrocephalus
ACAGTGAGAGGCCCGCGTACAGCAAAAAAAAAAAAAAAAAAAATCATGATGGCTATTTGCAAGTGTCCCCGAAGTTCATGTCATGCTCTCATTGCTAATTTTGCTCAGGCACAAATATAAAGCACATGGACTGTAGGGCTGGACTGCTGGGTTGGGTCTCTTAGCCAGGAAGCTCAGCTTCTGCTTCTCCACCCAGCTCCCTGTTCTCTATTTATGCATGTGTATGAAGAAGCTATTTATTGTCCTAGTTTTATTATCTTATACAGTACATTTCAATATTGTCTTTATCTACAAATACATGTATTACACAGTAGCAATTATCAGTCTCAGTCTTTGCTTTCTTTGGTCTTAGAGATTCAGATAAATTGACAGAGAATATAACAGAGTAACAGTGCAATATAATATAGTATTTTATTTCAATGACAGAATTTATTTTAAAAGCTTAGCTATAATATCCTTGCATTTATGGAATCATTAAGGGTCTAAAGCAGTCACATTTTAAAAATTTCATTTCATGAGTGATGTTACCAGCTAGAGAAGTGCTCCTGAATTTGAGGAGTTGCTGTCGTCTCAGTACATAGTCCTTAAAAAATGTCAACACTCTGCTGTATCGCCATCGTGACAAGAACCCTGACAAGACGCTGGTTTAAAAGCCCTGTGATATTCCAGGGCACGGTTTGAAAATGGTATTTCAGAGGGGAAAAAGCCTGTATTACAGAAAATGATAAATGAAATGGTCTAACATGTATTTTTCTTACAAAGAACCAATACTTTTCTGGTTGATAATAATATCTGTCAGTAATTATGAAAATAGCTGACAGATATATAGTACTTATTATATGCCAGGCACTGTTCTAACATTGACGTGGATTAACTGATCCTCATAACCAGGGGTATCCAACCCCTGAGCCACGGACTGGTATCAGTCCATGGCCTGTTAGGAACCTGGCCACATAGCAGGAGGTGAGTGGCCAGCGAGCAAGGGAAGCTTCATCTGTATTTACAGCCGCTCCCCATCGCTCGCATTACCACCTGAGCTCCGCCTCCTGTCAGATCAGCAGCGGCATTAGATTCTCGTAGGAGCTCGAACCTTACCGTGAACTGTGTATGCGAGGGATCTAGGATGCACGCTCCTTATGAGAATCTAATGCCTGATGATCTGAGGTGGAGCTGAGGCGGTGATGCTAGCGCTGGGGAGCGGCTGCAAATACAGATTATCATTAGCAGAGAGGTCTGACTGCACAGAGACCATAATAAATCAACTGCTTGCAGACTCATATCAATCAAAACCCTATCAGTGAGTGGCTAAGTGAAAACAAGTTCAGGGCTCCCACTGTTTCTGCATTATGGTGAGTTGTATAATTATTTTATTATGTATTACAATGTAATAATAATAGAAATAAAGTGCACAATAAATGTAATGTGGTTGAATCATCCCTAAACCATCCCCACCCCCCCATGCATGTAAATATTGTCTTCCATGAAACCGGTCCCTGGTGCCAAAAAGGTTGGGGACCGCTACTCATAACAACTCTATGAGGTAGATACCATTATTACCCCCATTTTATTGTCGAGGAAACTGATGAACAGAGAGGCTAAATGACTTTCACAAGATCATCCAGCTAGAAGTGGCACAGCAGGTAGTTCAGCCTGAGTCTATGCTCTTAACTGCTAATCTACACACTCCACACATTAACTATGGGTAAGCTACTGTTCATTCCTTTGTTCATTCATTCATTCATTGACTCATTCATTCATTCATTGACTCATTCATTCACTTATTTAAACTGAGGGGCTTCCCTGTGCCTGGGATTCAGCATTAAACAATACAACATGGCGCCTGCCCTAAATGAGCTTGTAGTCTTGCAATACATTGTCTTCATTTTACCAAGGAAGAAACAAGGTCAAGAAGTTAGCCCTTCCCTGCTAACACTGGAGTACACATTAGATATTTTATTTCATTTTTGCTGTTTGACTTACATCATGGAGAGGGAAAGCTGCCTTGTAGATCCCAGAGCTTACGAGTTTGTTAATCCCAAACTTTTTAACGTTGTCCCTTACTTGATACTTGATCCGAGAAAGAATGAAGTAAACCTAAAAAGATTCCAAAATAGAGTGTGTGTTTTACACAGTGTAACTAACCAATCACTGTTTACTATCCTAACAGGAATCTGTAGGAGTATTTCTTTTCTTTTCTTTTTTTTTTGGGCAGCTTTTAAAAACCAAACCAAACCAGCCAAACTAAACCACTAATCATCCAACAGTAGGCTCTAAATCACCCAATGACAGCAGCTAAATTGGGTTTAGACTTACAATGCGGCTTCTGGTGGCTGGATTGAAGAATGTATCTCTATCTTGAATGTAAAAGTCATTCATGCGGTTCTTCTCAAATGGGGCAGTGAAAAACTCTTGCTCTGGCTTGATGATACTTTCATCCACTTGGAGGACTTTGGTAAACCAATTGAAATTATCGAAGGCTGAGGACCGGGTTTTCAGATCATTGGGTTTCAGAGGCAATTTGATGTGCATTATCTCAGCATATGTACATAGTACTTCCCATGGGGCATGTACTTTTACAAATACAAGCTTGTCATCCAAAAGCTATAGTGGAAGAATGAGAACACAAACCAGAAAACCAAACCAACTATTTTCACAGTTTTAAAACACAGATTTTTTTTTAATGTTGCATAGTTCTTCCATAAAATTACCAATATTTTAGATGAAAAAAAGCAAACCTGTTAATTTTTAGTCCAAATTAGTAACTAAACATAAAAACACTAGACTAGTCACTGCAGTGTTATTGTAATAACAATTTTTTAAATTTCTTAAATCTAGAAGACGACTGTTTAATTTATTATATATCTGTTCAATGTCATGTTACATGGCCATTAAAAAGAATTTAAAAGAATTATATTTATTGATCTAGAGATGCATTTACTATATAATAAAGGGAAAAAAGCAAATTTAAAAATTGTGAAATAATAATTTTCCTTTCTGGAAGGGAAAAAAATGTATACATCTGAGCAAAAAAATGTTTAGAAGAACTGTAAGATTATTTATGGATAATTAAGGTACAGATTCCACTATTCCTACATTTTCTATTTTTTTTTTTGGTAAACTACTCTTTGTATAATGAAAAATATCTTCAAAAAGGTTCTTGAATAAATACATTTATATGGATTTAGGATTACATTCTTTGGCTATTAAAAAAGATCTGCTGGCTTTTATGAGAAACTAATGTATATTCTATAATGCAGATTTTGATCGACTCCCTTCCCAGCTTACAGCTAAGGTATGGCTGGGGTTACACGTTCTGAATGCCATCCCAGCATCCCGAGTGACATGGGGGTTCCCAGCAGCAATGGGCAGCCAGCGGCTGGGAAGGGTCTTACACATACCGATCTGGTTGCTTCTAGCTGCAGGCCGTCACAGATGAGGTTAGATTCATATGCTCGTCTTTTCCTCTGTCAAAAGAAATTGGAAAATTGTTAGGCCTTCAGTTTTACCAAGGGAACAAAAAGTTGTTTGTTTGTTTTCTTTATAAAAAAATAAACAATAAACCAATTTGAACCTGATGAAGAGACATATTTGCTCAAAAGAGCACAGAAGCAATGAAGGTGTTCTGGCTATTGGTGACTTGCGGGTTTGGATTCCTCAGATGGAATGTTGTGAAGAATAACTGGATTCTCTTGGCACTCTGAAAGACCCTTGGTTGTCCCTGTGAGTTTATGGCCATTTGAGGTACATAAAAGTCTCTGGCTTTGGCACAATTCCAAGGACCTTTTTTGGCTAATGAGAGGTTTTGCACACAAATAGAGTTTTTGGAGTCCCATTCACTGATGTCATTTACCAGAGTTATAGTCCAGATCTGACAGTCTACATTATTAAAATTTTGTTTCTATACCAGACATTCAAATAGTTCAGTTTTGGATGTGTATATTTCATCTTTGCATGCCTTGACCAAATTCAATTTTAAAATCACAGACAATTTTGGCAAAATGCAAATAAATTTTTCTCTCTGCAAGAATGAAATGTTTCTGAAGCTATAAATAACACCTAAATCTACAAAACTAATTAATTGATAATATATCTGTCCATATTACACAACCATTTAAAAAGATACAGGATACACCTTATTTATTGATATTAAGTTCTATCTGGCTAGGCTTTTGCTAAGCTGTGTCCTAACTTGTAAGGGAAGCATGTAAAGGTAGAGACTCATTTGACCTTTGAAAAGAATGCTTTTGATGAGGAAGGAGTTATGCTGCTTTATGAAAAGAAGAAAATGAGTGGACACAGGGGTTAACCACACAGGGTCAGAAACCAGCCTGCCTGGGTTCAAATCTGATGCCATTACCTATTAGTTCTTTGACCCTTGGCAGGAAACCTAAACTCCCTGGCCTCATTTTCCTCATCTGTAGAATGGAGAAAACTTCACTGGCTTCCTTCTGAGGTTCTCATGAGGATTATATGATTTAAACCACATAAACTAGAATTTCCATCTTTAGTAATCACAAGAGGTGAATTGGACCAATTCTCCCACTGAAGACAACTGAAAAAGCTGCATTAATTTCAGTTTTTAACTTGAACATTTAACAAGATAGAGAGGAATTACTGGGTCATTGTCTGGGTAACCCAGTGGGTCAGACAGTCAGGGCACTCTGCCCAGGGAGCAACACTCAAGATTTGCCAACTGTGAATGGGCAGAGGGGGTGCTGAGCTGCTGTGCTACAGACAGTGCCTAGAACATGAAAAGCACCTAATAAATGTAAAGTAGGTGCTGTATGTAAAAGGTCAAAGGTGAAAAAATACACCTAGCATTTGACTAAATGTGAGTCCCAGTGGAATCCCTAACATATTTTGTGGAAGTATTAGAAACAGAATATTGCTTTATTTTCATATATTTAATGTATAGTTATACAGTACTTACTGTGCCAGACACTGTTCTAAGAGCTTTACAAATATAACACATTTAATTATTTGTTACAACTTGAGCACAGAATAGTCACTTAGAGAAAAACCAGCAAGTGTTATAAATGAACAAGCCAAACTTGCCTAGAAAAGCCCAGTGAGATGAGAGCCGGGGGGCTGGAGGTGCCGCTTTCCCATTCTGTTCCCAGCAGGTGGCCGTCCACTCTGCTCCCCCATAATTTCCGTCCATTCTCCCATCCCCCATCTCTGCAATCTACCCTGCTATGTTTCTCAGCCCTCTGCACCTCACATCCACCATATCCCCAACGTCAACTGGGAAGCTGGTTCAGACCCACCCTGTTTTGTACCCAAGCAGTATTTCTTCACCTTAGACCCGAATCCTTATATTGTGATTCCTGCATGGCAGCCCAGTCCTTGTTCCTGATGGCTTCTTTCTTTACTACTGTGTAAAAGCTTTTCTGATCCTTCAAACAACACTTGACAAAGTGCTTGGCAGGAGTATATGCCCAATATGTGTTTGCTGAAAGAATATACTCAACAAACATGTATTAATTTGTTCTACAAACATTTCCTGAGAGTATCCTTCAAAGTGCTGAAGATTCAAAGAAGAATTTGAAATAGTCTGCTGTAGAGGAACTGCAGAGAAACTCAGCGTTCAGTGACCTAGGACTTTCCCCAATACAGAAGGACTGGAACATTCATTCATGGGTCTACGGCACTGTAATGGACATCTGTCATTCTTTTTGGCCACTCAACATTTTAACTCCCACCAGAGCCCACGTCCCCTACAGCAGATAAAAACAGAACCACTCCTGTTCCTCGTCTCCCATGAAGTTCAGCTACTGGCACAGGAGCTAGGCGCTATCAATCAGACCACCCACTCTAGACTCTGGATCAGAAGCTAGAGATGCAAAGAAGTCAGGCCACGCAGAACCCGTTCTGGGGTAGCTGGGAGAGCGGATATCTGTTCCAGAGACAGCAGTGACAGAGGTTTTGGCAGGAGCTTTTGGGGAGCACTGCTGGTCAGTGGCGCCAGAAGCAGCTCTGGGCCCCGGGGAGCAACCACGCTTTCTCCCAGACCAGCTGCGTAGTGGGATTTGGGGCATCGCCTCTGGCAGTCTCGTCTCCAGGCTTGTTTGTCCAAGCCTTCCAATGAACCTGTGAGCCCCCTAACATTCTTCTGATAAACCCTTTGTCTGCTTAAATTAGAGCTCATTTCTGTTGCCAGGAAGAATCCTAAAGGAGTAACCACGAACGAGGGAAAACTTGTTAGCCTAAAACCGAAATCACTGTGCAGTGGAGCGAGGGGTGTTCTGTGTAGACCGGACACTCTGACTTCCTCTCTTTCCAGGGAGATGACTCAGCCTGAGGCTGTACAAGGGGCAACCCAGATCATCTCACTAGCAGGTCATAAGCAGAATCCAACTGTCTTCTGTATCCTCTAGGAGTCAGGAATAATTTCAGTTAGAACGTGAAGGCTCAGACCCAAGGTTTTTAGCTCTTTCGAACAAACGTCCTTCTAGTTAGAAGACTAGGAGAATCATTCAAAAGAGGGGCTTCTCCGATGGCTTAATGGGTGTGTGAACAATGAAGTGCTGGTAGCGAGAAACCACATAACTGCGTTAACTGGCTTTACTGGAATTCCATGGCTCCCATCACAGGCCGCCATGAGGCACAGCTGCCTCCTTCCTTGCCCCCCTCCTCCACTGGGGAGCGGTTCCAAACTTTGAAGGTGCTGCTTGCATTCCACACCTCACTCCCAGACTCCGCAAGTGCTGTCGCCTCCTTCCTTAGACAAATGCAGCCGCTCACGCAAAGTCCTGCACATACCTTTCTCTCTACCTCTCATAGGTGGACACCGTCTCTCTTCCGGTGTCAGGAGATTACTCCTTTTTCCTATCTTTCCTTGAGCTTGCTTCAGCAATATCTTTTCTTCTCTTCAGTCCTTTATCTTCATTGCTCTTAGCCAACAAACACGTCAAATGTTTCCCATCTTTAAGAATATGAAATCCTGCCTCAGTCCTGGCTGCTCTTCCATTACCGTTGCCACCCCTAGAGATGCTTGTCTTTTAATCTTGATATCCTTAGCACTTAGAACGGGCCTAAAGTAGAATAAACAGGCAATAAATGTCTGGTGAAAGAATGAGTAAGTTGAGTGGATGGTGGGTGGATGCTTGCCTGTTATGTGGGGATTGACTGAGGAATACAAATCAATGCAGTGTAGCAACTGGGCTCCTCTTCCCTGAGCGGCTCGCCACCCCCAAGTGCTCCATGAACGTTTACTTACGGGCATTATAGGACATGACAGAGAAGGACAAATACAGTTTAATTCTGGAGTGTGCTAGCACCAGATAGCTCTGGGGCATCCAGAACAGGAAGAGGCTTTCTGACCCCTACGAGTCTGAATTACGAGATGACAAAAGGGGGCCAGTTCAGAGAACCTGGAAGGAACCGGCCCCATGAGAGGTCAGCTCTGTCATCACACATACCAAACACAAACTACTCCTGTCTCGGTTGTATCAGCTGCATCAACCATGACCGTGACAAGCCACATAGCACGAGTTAGACATAGTTCCTCCTCTGTGGGATTTCTAGTTGAGGTCATGACTCCTTATCACCTTCTATCCTCTCGATTTTAGTCTACCAATTGCCCCTTAGCTCTTGTAGTATTGGTCTTCCTTTTACTCCTGGGCATAATGGTTAAGATTCCGAGTGAAAATTCAAATCCGGTTCTGCCATTTGCTAGCTCTGTGATGTTGGGCAAATAAACTCTGCAAGAATCAGTGGCTTCATCTCAAAGGTGGTAAAGGAAATAGCTTCATCTTGAGGGTTTTTTTTGTTTTTTGTTTTTTTTAGGGATTAAATGTGATCATGGGTATAAAGTCCTCAGCATGAGGCTTGACACACAAGCTCTGTAGACATGTCAGCCATCATTACCTTCTTTCTCTGCTTTCAAATATGCTCAACCTCCTTTATTCCTTAAAAAAAAAAAAAAAATCCTCTCTACCTTGTAGGCCTTAGAGGCTCACCTCTTTTATTTAATATCAAACATCAGAACAAAAATAAGCAACCCCAATCACTTGGCTTCCACAATGTGCACCCAGTGACATCTTAATCCCACTAATGGGATACCAATGACACCATTTTACCAGAACTCCAGGAAATGGATCTTAAATATGAGTCATTTAGCCCTCCCTCTTCTTGACTCTTTATACCACTACATTGTCCTGGTCCTCAGACTACTTTCTTTGATATCTGATGGATGTATATCCTTTTCATTCTCTGAAGAAAGAATTAATATTGTTAAAATGGTCATACTACTCAAAGCAATCTACGGACTTAAGGCAATCCCTATCAAAATACCCATGACATTTTTCACAGAACTAGAACAAATAATCCTGAAATTTATATGGAACCACAAAAGACCCAGAATTGCCAAAGCAATCCTGAGAAAAAAGAATGAAGCTGGAGTTATAACCCTTCCAGACTTCAGACTATGCTACAAAGCTACAGTAATCAACACAACAAGGTACTGGCTCAGAAACAGACACATAGATCACTGGAACAGAATAGAGAGCCCAGAAATAAACCCATGCACTTATGGTCAATTAATCTATGACAAAGAAGGCAAGAATATACAATGGAGAAGACAGTGTCTTCAACAACTGGTGCTGGACAGCTACATGTAAAACAATGAAATTAGAACATCCTCTCAAACAATACACAACAATAAACTCAAAATGGTTTAAAGACCTAAATATAAGATATGACACCATAAAACTCCTATAAGTGAATATAGGCAAAACATTCTTCGACATAAATCACAGCAATATCTTCTTAGATCAGTCTCCCAAGGCAAAAGAAATGAAAGCAAAAATAAACAAATGGGACCTAATCAAACTTAAAAGCTTTTGTACAGCAAAGGACACATCAATGAAAGGAGAAGACAACCTATGGAATGGAAGGAAATATTTGCAAACAATGAGACAAACAAGGGGCTAATATCCAAAATGTATAAACAGCTCATACAACTCAATATCAAAAAAAAGAAAGAGGGCTTCCCTGGTGGCGCAGTGGTTGCGCGTCCGCCTGCCGATGCAGGGGAACCGGGTTCGCGCCCCGGTCTGGGAGGATCCCGCATGCCGCGGAGCGGCTGGGCCCGTGAGCCATGGCCGCTGAGCCTGCGCGTCCGGAGCCTGTGCTCCGCAACGGGAGAGGGCACAACAGAGGGAGGCCCACATACCACAAAAAAAAAAAAAAAAAAAAAAAAAGAAAGAAACAAACAACCTGATTTTAAAATGGGCAGAAGATCTGAACATTTTTGCAAAGAAGACATACAGATGGCTAACAGGCACATGAAAAGATGCTCAGCATCACTAATTATTAGAGAAATGCAAATCAAAACCACAATGAGATATTATCTCACACCTGTCAGAATGGCTATCTTTAAAAAGTCAACAAATAACAAATGCTGGCAAGGATGTGGAGAATAGGAAACCCTTGTACACTGCTAGTAGGAATGTAAATTGGTGCAGCCACTAGGGAAGCCAATACGGAGTTTCCTCAAAAAACTAAAAATACAACTGCTATATTATCCAGCAATTCCACTCCTGGGTACATACTGGGAAAAAACAAAAACTCTGAAAAGATACATGCACCCCAATGTTGACAGCAGCACTGTTTATAATAGCCAAGACATGGAAGCAACCCAATGACTGGCTTAAAGAAGATGTGATACTTACACAGACGCATGCACACACACAGGATGGAATATTACTCAGCCATAAAAAGAATGAAATACTGCCATTTGCAGCAACATGGACAGACCGAGAGATTATTAGGCTTAGTGAAATAAGACACACAGAGAAAGAAGAATACTATATGATAGCATTTATATGTGGAATCTAAAATATAATACAGGGCTTCCCTGGTGGCGCAATGGTTGAGAATCAGCCTGCCGATGCAGGGAACACGGGTTCGTGCCCCGGTCCGGGAAGATCCCACATGCCGCGGAGTGGCTGGGCCCGTGAGCCACGCGGAGTGGCTGGGCCCGTGAGCCATGGCTGCTGAGCCTGCGCGTCCGGAGCCTGTGCTCCGCAACAGGAGAGGCCACAGCAGTGAGAGGCCCGCGTACCACACACACAAAAAAATAAATAAATAAAATTAAAAAAAAAAATAAATAAAATAAAATAAAATATAATACAAATGAATGTATATACAAAACAGAAACAGATTTTATTTAAAATTGTTGGATATTTAGGTTGTTTCTAATTTTTCACAATTATGAAGGTGCATGTAATTTTAATTTCTTTAATATGTACTGCTGTACTGCCACAGAGAAAAGTTGTACTAACTTATCCTATTTTAGTTCTTATTTGGTTCTTTACAAAGAACTCCTGTGAAATTTACCTGATATCTCTAGATAATTGGTAGACCTTGGAGTTGGTTTATAATGCCCTCTATTTTACCACTAACTATAAATACTTAAATAGTTGAATCAAGGATAGAACATTTTTATTTGCTTAAACATGTTAATATATCACCTTGGTGTTACTTTGATAAGACAGTTCTTGTTATTTCCCTTTGGCATGGCAATTCACAAAGAACTAGTGGAATATTTTAAAAATTGATCAAACAAGTTTTCTTGGTTTGTCAGGTAGCTAAAGTAAATTAGCATATGTGCTATATTTGTCAAACAGGCACCTATCAGGAGAAGACTGCTTACTTAAGAAAAGGTTGCGGGCTTCCCTGGTGGCGCAGTGGTTGAGAGTCCGCCTGCCGATGCAGGGGACACGGGTTCGTGCCCTGGTCCGGGAAGATCCCACATGCCGCGGAGCGGCTGGGCCCGTGAGCCGTGGCCGCTGAGACTGCGCCTCTGTAGCCTGTGCTCTGCAACGGGAGAGACCACAACAGTGGGAGGCCCGCGTACCACAAAAAACAAAACAAAAAACATAAAACAAAAAAAAAAAAAAAGAAAAGGTTGCTTAAATTTATTTAATATGAAATCATCAGCTTTACTGCTCTGTAGAATTTACACTTGGAAAAGTCAGTGTTTTTTTCTTTTTTTTTTAATAGATCTTTATTGGAGTATAATTGCTTCATAATACTGTGTTAGTTTCTGTTGTACAACAAAGTGAATCAGCTATATGTATACATATATCCCCATATCCCCTCGCTCTTGAGCCTCTCTCCCACCCTCCCTATCCCGCCCCCTAGGTCATCACAAAGCACAGAGCTGATCTCCCTGTGCTATGCTGCTGCTTCCCACTAGCTAACTGTTTTACATTCGGTAGTGTATATATGTCAGCGCTACTCTCCCAGTAGTGTATATATGTCAGTGCTACTCTCCCACTTTGTCCCAGCTTCCCCTCTCCTCCCATGTCCCCAAGTCCGTTCTCTACGTCTGCATCTTTATTCCTGCCCTGCCACTAGGTTCATCAGTACCATTTTTCTTTTTAGATTCCATATATATGCGTTAGCATATGGTATTTATTTTCTCTTTCTGACTTACTTCGCTCTGTATGACAGACTCTAGGTCCATCTACCTCACTACAAATAACTCAATTTCATTTCTTTTTATGGCTGAGTAATACTCCATTGTATATATGTGCCACATCTTCTTTACCCATTCATCTGTCAATGGACACTTAGGTTGCTTCCATGTCCTGGCTATTGTAAACAGTGCTGCAGTGAACATTTTCGTACATGTCTCTTTTTGAATTATGGTTTTCTCAGGGTATATGCCCAGTAATGGGATTGCTGGGTCATATGGTAGTTCTATTTTTAGTTTTTTAAGGAACCTCCATACTGTTCTCCATAGTGGTTGTATCAATTTACATTCTCACCAACAGTGCAGAAGGGTTCCTTTTTCACCACACCTTTTCCAGCATTTATTGTTTCTAGATTTTTTGATAATGGCCATTCTGACCGGTGTGAGGTGATACCTCATCGTGGTTCTGATTTGCATTTCTCTAACAATTAGTGATGCTGAGAAGCTTTTCATGTGCCTCTTGGCCATCTGTATGTCTTCTTTAGTGAAATGTCTATTTAGGTCTTCCACCCATTTTTAAATTGAATTGTTTGTTTTTTTGATATTGAGCTCCATGAGCTGTTTGTATATTTTGGAGATTAATCCTTTGTCCATTGTTTCATCTGCAAATATTTTCTCCCATTCTGAGGATTGTCTTTTCCTCTTGTTTATGGTTTCCTTTGCTGTGCAAAAGCTTTGAAGTTTAATTAGGTCCCATTCGTTTATTTTTGTTTTTATTTCCATTACTCTAGGAGATGGGTCAAAAAAGATCTTGCTGTGGTTTATGTCAAAGAGTGTAACAGTGTTCTTGACATTTAAAAAAATTAGGGTAGAGCTGTCTTCCATGTTAAAACTGAAAGAAAATTAATATTGCATATTGCCTGACATAGCCATTGCTCAATAAATATTTGTTGAATAAATGAATATCTGAGGCCACACAATTTTTAGCTAAAAATTATCTATGTGCCTTATTGGAACCCTTACATGTAAGAACCTAAACCTATGGTTACAGTCTATGATGTGTATTTGGCAGCACAAAATGACTAAACCAGACTCACTGGCTCTGAAAAAAGCCCAGCCATATACTAGATGGTGCTGTAAGTTCCTCTATCTCTAGGGGAGCAAATTCACTGGGACTGTAACCAGGATCTATTTTTTTTTTTTTTTTTTTAACCTACTTCTAGCAAATCCAAAGCGACTGTAATCATTGAGGACTTATGGACATCACAAAAAGATGCATATGATTCTACTACTGTCGGTGGAGAACGGTACTGGGGGTTTTAAGTAGAGAAGGACAAGAGCACTTATCCCACCCCAGAAACTGGAATTTTATTCATACCTCTTTTGGGATGTTAATAAAGCTGTCAGAGAAATAAAGAATAAAGCAATCAAAATCACAAAGGACAGACTGGCATAATTAAGGCAGTTTTCTGTCCCCTAAGCACCTGAGGTTACACATTTCATTTGGCTTAATAAAGTCATTGTTGGGAAGGACTTGTTTTTGAATTATACAGTAATAATACTGATTTTAAACACCAAGTTTTACCATTTGCTTTATGTCACCTAGCTTTTATGCATAAAAAGCAAGGGTTGCAACGTCTAAGAAGTAAGATTACTAAATACACTGTGATGATAATAAATCAGCATAAACCAGTAGGGATTAATGAAATATATGAATAGATTAATTTCAAATATTCTTCCAGCTTTGTTAGGAAAAATACTGATGGTGCCATCATTGTATTTTTGAACCTGCCAATCTTTGTTACGCCTATGAAGATGGATGAGAAATAAGCCAAAGGTACTTAATTTGTGCAAAAAAACTACTCTCATTACTCAAAGTGCTTCTTATTACTTATATATCATGTGCGCAAGAAAGTTTGGTAAGCAGGAATAAATTATTTAATTAGGACTTAATTTATATTCATGTGTTGGTGATAAAACATTGGACGTTAGCGGACCGATCTGATGAGGGATTTACTCAAGTAGGTGACGTATGTTCACGAGGGACAGAAAACAGATGAACATCCTAAATGGTAAGCATAGAAAGGAAGTGAATATTTACCTGAAGCTTATTTCTAACTTTTCTTTTTAAATTAACATTTTTGGTGTAATTACAAAAATAAACAAATGGTAACTTAGAAAACAGACATTTTCTGAGAAGGAAAAAAAATCATCTGTTATCAATCCACTAAGATAACTACTCTAAACACTTCAGGGCAATGTTTTCCAAACTAACCTACCTGTTTATATGAACAACCTGGAGTGCTTGCTTAAAATGCAGATTCTAGGGCCCCTCTCCTGGAGACTCTGGCTCCGTACGCACAGGATGGGACCTGGATAATCTAGTTTTAACAAGCAAAGCAGATGACTCTTATCATAAGACAAGTTTATACTATTTTTTTAGGACACATCTTTTCTGTGCATATAAGCAGCTTTCTTTTATGATTATTTATCCCCTTCAAGCCTGAGAATTTGGTATAGTTGATTTTTCCCAACCCTTCACCCTTTTAAGACGACCCTTTAAAAAAGTGAGACACAGGTGACTGTTGGGACCAGGGCAAATGACAGCTTCATTCAAAACTAACTCAGAAGGACTCATCGGGAAAAGGATTTTCTCTTCTCCACATCTTTCTGAGATGAAATGGGATAATCAGATTTTACTTTTCAGGATTTCACTGTCTTGTTTGTCTGTTTTTAAGGATTGAGCCCAAGGACACTTCCCATTTTTGAAATAAGAATCAAGATTCGGATTCACTGATCTTGTGCTGAGTACTCAAAAATAAAACCAAATATGCTTATACCAGCAACACATCTTGTAGTTGTAATTTGAAACTGCTGATTCTAATTTAATTTATTCCTTTTAACCTACAATCTTAGTTTAAACAAGTAGGGTGTAAAGGAAGGAGATAAAAATATAAAGAGCTCCCTGCTTTAGTCTAAAATTTTAAGGACTTAAAGCTAAACCTGATTTCATATCCAAAAACAAAAGACAGGACACCTACCAAAAGTTATCTGAGAAGGTAAGACCACTGGTTGCCATCATCACTTATACTAGCCTAATATTTTTCATGGACTATTTGTAGCAAATATGTCATTACCAGGAAGTTTTTAATATTATTCTGATTCTGCATAATCCCTTCTTGCCATCCCTTTATTTTTTCAATTTGGAGAGTGTACGGCAACATTAAGTCGACTCAATCATGCCTTCCCCTTTAGGAGGCTCCATGGGACAAATTTCCTTCTGGGGGATCTTTAGACCAGAAAGATTGTATTTCTTTTGAACAACCAGCTTTGTTTTTATTGTGTTGAAACTTTAAACCATGCTATTGACAACATCCTCTATTTTCTTTGGCTACTAGGAAACTCAGAGGCAAATTTGCAGATGAACTCTTAACTTCTGAACAGGACCTTATGGTTAATAATAAATCATTTTGTTTATTACTTTGACACATGGCTTCATTTTATTTTTCTGGCTTTTACATTTCTGTCACCTTGATTTCCTCATCTATATTTTTGGTATATTCTGTAAGTGACCTCAAATACTTTTTAATGAATTAGAAATAAACTATGTTAATGTAGTATTAGCATAAGCAGGAAGCTAATGACTATAAAAATTATACATTACATGTTAAAGCCAATAGTGAATGATGTTTGAGTTATCTATACTGTTAGTTATCATCTTATTAACCACAAATAATCATATACTTAATGCACAGAAGAATTACTGATAAATAAAGCAATGTGATCACCTTGATACAAAAAAAAAAGCATTTGATAAATTTTAAAACCCAATTATAAAAATTCACAACAACCTAGGACTAGAAGGGAACTCCTTTAACTTTTTAAAAGAAAACTACCAAAAATTTATAGTAAATGTGATATTTAATGGTGAAATTTTAGAACCATTTGCATCAAAATCAGGAATACAGTGGTGACTACTATGTGCTACTGGTTTTATTCAAGAGGTCTCAGCCATATCACTTGGACAAGAAAAAGAATGAAGTATAAAGAAAGGTACAGCAAAACTGTCACTTGTAGACAATATGGTCTTCTTTTGAGAAAACTTAAAACAAGCATTAGAAACTATTAGAACTAAAAAGTTTATCAAGGTAACTAGATACAACTTATAAAAAACCAATAGACTTCTTTTTTAACACACAATAATCAACCACAAACTGCAATTTAAAATATGTCTGACAACAGTAAAAAAAATTTAATATAATAGCTAATAAAATGTGTAAGATCCTCATAGATATTATTATAAAAACTTTACTAAAGTATGTTAAAACCTCAATAAATGGAGTGATGTACTGTGTTCAACAAATTAGAACTTTCTGGTGAACTTTTAACCATTTGCAAAGAGATCTCATTTAGCTTCTGGGTAGAGTTCCAGCCTCATGATAAGTCATCTAAAACAATGGATAACAGTTTTAAAAGCTCAAAGGGGGCTTCCCTGGTGGCACAGTGGTTAAGAATCCGCCTGCCAATGCAGGGTACAGGGGTTCGAGCCCCGTTCCGGGACGATCCCACATGCCGCAGAGCAACTAGGCACATGCGCCACAACTACTGAGCCTGTGCTCTACAGCTCACCAGCCACACTGAAGCCCAGACGCCTAGAGCCTGTGCTCCACAACAAGAGAAGCCACTGCAATGAGAAGCCCGTGCACCGCAACGAAGAGCAGCCCCCCGCTCACTGCAATTAGAGAAAGCCCACATGCAGCAAGGAAGACCAATGCAGCCAAAAATAATAAATAAATAAAATAAATAAATTTTTTTTAAAAAAGCTCAAAGGATCTGTAACCAATTAGCCAGTTGCCTCACATAATTTGAAAGTTTGGATATAATTTAATTCAACACTCAGTTTTTGGTGAATTTCTTATTCTGTAGTCTCCACTGGCCAGATCCACTAAAGAATTCTTAAGGTCAGATATACAATACAAACTTATACTTCCATATATAAACTTTTCATCACCTTCAAGGAAATAAACTTTCCATCAACTTTTAGGAATGGATTCTGCTGATAAAAAAGTAAATATCGATAAATAATTACACATTCAGGATTTCTTATACTGTTATTGTGCTATCTAGACCTTTCTACCCTCTTTACCATCATCTGCATTATACCATTACTTGGTCGTAAACACATCTGTTTGAAGGGAGGCCAAGTGTCAGACAAAATGAAATTCAGAATAGATCAGTTCTGCCACTGGTTAGCAGTCTTGGATAAAGGAAATGGACGAGAGCATGACTAACAAAACTGAGCAGGAAGAGTTCGAGGAATACATGAGAATTTGTTTTATTTAAAACATTTTTGCTCTTCACAACATAGAGCAAACCTATTTATATATATTTAATCATGTGCTGTGCCAGACATTGCTGGCTGCCTATTCAACAGCCATTCTCCCTTCTTCATTACTAAAAGCCCGATGGTTTGTCAGATACTGGGTGATCAGGTGATTCAAGCGAGGAAAGACTAGTCTTGATTAGTCTATGCTAACGATGGCAATTCCATTCATCTTGCCAGTAGTTGGTTTAGGAATAGACCTGTGATAGACAGTCAATAGTAAAAGGAAGAGGGGAGCTTTCTTCCCCCTTCAAAAGGACCATGAGAAAGGGCATTCCCTCTTTCTGCCTCTGGATGTCTGGAAATGCAGCAAACATCATGTAACAAAGTGAAGACAGTTTAAGAACAGCCAACATTTGAGGATGGCAGGGTGGAAGGATGAAATGAACCTCAATTCCTGATGACCTCATTAAGTCAATAAATTACCTAACTCAGAAATGCTCCTATGTCTGGGCTATTTCTTAAATGAGAGAATTATTTCCTTTTATTATTATTTCCTAGAGCACGGGCTCTAGGTGTGCGGGCTTCAGTGTGGCTGGTGAGCTGTAGAGCACAGGCTCAGTAGTTGTGGCGCACGGGCCTACTTGCTCTGCGGCATGTGGGATCTTCCTGGACCGAGGCTCGAACCCCTGTACCCTGCATTGGCAGGTGGATTCTTAACTACTGTGCCACCAGGGAAGCCCCCTTTGAGCTTTTAGCATTTAAGCCATTTTGAGTTTGATTTTCCTGTTACTTGCAGTTAAAAAAAAAAAAACATTCAAACTGATTCTGTGCCACGGACAGCAGTACTAGCTAAGCGAACACTTATTATTGGAACAACTTATGATCATCCTCATGTGTAATCTAAACGTAAATGGTTTATGCTTTTTAAAGGGAGGTGTGAAGTTCTGAGGTATTTTCACTAATATAAGGGGACACAGTTACATGATATTTGGAGGTTTGGTGTCGAAAAATAATTTCTATTTTGCTCATGTGCAGATGCAGCCTTTTGCTCTTCTATGTTTTGAATATGCATAGCCCTATCACTTCTATCTTTCTCCACCTCTAAACAAGAATTTAACAATACTTTTTAGATCAGCCCCTGGCAAAGTCAACCTTGGTGTTGTTTCAGGAAATCAATATGATTTAGACATACTTTTTTTTTCCCTCTCAAGGAAGAATTTTGAAATTGCCTTTCCTTGGCGTTATGTTAAATCCTGAATATGTCCTGACAGGGAGTATGATGGAACGCGCAAATGATTTTCCAATTAATAAAAATGTGATTCCAAAGCTGAGCTCTGAATTCTAAATTAAGTAATATGTATAAACAGAGACTCAAAACACTTCAAAGCACAGCAGATAAAAGCCAACATCATGGTGTATCAAGCCATGAGTTCAGGAATTGCCAAAATTAATGATGATTTTTTTTCTCTTGATTTATGAGAGTTACTCCAGGACCTACGTTTCTGTTTAAAGCAAATGCAGACCTTATTAATAATGTAAGAAGCTCTAGGACTCCTTTACCATGGCAGAGAAGCCCTTGTCTAAAACTGTTTCCTCTATACTTTAATGGATTAGATTTGTTTAACTTACTTTATATAGTGCTCAATTCTGTTCCATTGGCATATGGATGCCTAATAAATATTTGATGATGGTGACCATGACTGCACAGAAGATATCTTAGTGTCCACAGAAAAATGATAAAATACTGTAAGCTAGTTTCCTCTAGTGATAAAATTATATAAAAACAGGTGAGTGATGCCTTTTCATACCAGTGCATTTAAGAAAACCCCAAATAAAAGGTAAGGTATAAGAATTACCATCTATTTAATTTAATTGTTTTATTTAATCCTAACCATAATCCTCTGGACTAGGTACTGGGCTTCCCATTTTCCTAAATCTAAGATGTCATTGGTTGTATAGTGAGCCAATATTTTATGTACCAATAAGAAAAAATGCAGCCAATGAAATTATGATACACCTTTTTTAAGATGTACCCTGGTTTCAGAGATGTCAAAATGTAAAAATAATAGGCATCTCAAAAATAAAAAAATACGATTCTGATAAGAAAATTCATCCAAGTCACAAAGCCACTTGGTAGCTGTGGCAAGGACAAGCCACTGTCCACCAAAAACTCAGGTTCACCGTCCACAGCATGGAGTTCCTACTGAGAAATGGCTCTCCGGCCAGAAACTATGTTTTCCACCTTCCAGAGTTCTGACCAATAGAATGTGAACACAACTGATATAGTCAGTTCCAGTCCAAAGAGGTAAAGAAGCACGAGTACTTTCTTCATTCTCTCTGTCACCCCATCTACCATTTATTGATGCTCAGGATGATCAGAAACTACCTGTTGAAAATGGCAAAGCCTCTGTGTCAGCCTGGGTTCCTGAATGACTGCAAGGAACAAAGTCCTGCCTGTACCCCCAAACCATTGTGCCAAATAGGGATGCCACATTTGTTTGACACGAGCAATAAGTAAACTTTTATTTTATTAAGCCACTGTAATCCGAGGCTAGTGTTACCTCAACTAGAATTATTTCATGTAATACAGTGGCAGAATTAGAATTTGAATGTCAGGTTCCAAGAGCACAGGTTCGAGATTCAAGACAAGAGTTTGAACCATAGCTCCACCAGTTCTTACACTAGAGTCCATGAACTTGGCCAGTCATTTAACCTATGGATCAAGTTTGTCATCCAGAATGGTATGAAAATAAAAGGCACCTCACAGACTGTTCTCAGGATTAAATGAGAAAATGCATGCAAAATGCACGGACCATCCATGAGTTAGCACTCCCTGAATGCTGGTTGTTATTACACTTGCTGTCATTGTTAATCATTAGCTTCCTTTCATACCTAGTTGCAAATCGCCAAGTGTGCTTTTAATGTAAATCTCTTCTACAGATAAAAAGTGCCATTCCTCTGAAGAAAGTCCGCCTTCAGCTTAAGAGACTGAGGAAGTTTCTGTTCCAAACTTTAAAAAGTTAAAAAAAATTTTTTTTCTGTTACCATGCCTTGAGGGAATGATGAACAGAGAAAATATGAAGGTATGTTTGTTGTATGATACTTCAAACACCAGTTTCACTTTATTTTTTCATTTCACAATATATTTTGTTTCCATTTCACAATATTATAAGGAATAAAAAGAAAATAGGATAAAAAACTTACCCTTTGTTTTTCATTTGAACCCTTTTTATTGGTCTCTTTTCTACTTTCATCTTCATACACTAGAACAAAGTCAATTCTTCGCTGACCATCACTAAAAAAGAGGGAGTCAGGTTTTCCATTAAATTCTTCCTGTGCAGATAGAAAAATAAATTTTAATATAGGTTTTTGAAAACTGCCAATTTATAAGTGGTTATTTCCTAGCTTTAATAGATACATCAGTATGTTTACAGAGAAGGAGAAATAAATCCATAACTAGTTACTTGACCAAGAGGGCACAGTCACATGATCTTTGCAAGCATAGTCTGTTCTTGGTGAAAGAAGTCCTTGAATTGAGCAGGTTAGCATTATTCTACAAATGTATGGGAAAATATCAGCATTATGAATGTAACACAGTTATCCCAGAATTATTCCCACCTGGAAGAGCAAAAGGAGTATCAAGTTTGGAAATGAACACAGTAACCAGAGAAGCCTATCTGAAGGATCAAAGTTCATTTAACAAGAGAAAAAAATCTAAGACAAAGCACTGTTTATGAAAATCTCATCCTACCTTTGCCATATTTTCTAACCTTTCCATCAATTTTCATGACTTCTCTCTGAACCTCATCACTTTATAGAAAGTATCATTTTATAACCTTAAACAAATGCCAGAAAATGCTTTGATACACACAAAAGATACACTGGTCATTGGTATTTGTCCCCAAATCCACACAAGATACTCCCTCACTCCTAGCAAAAAATAAGCAAACAAACAAAAATCCCAGCAACAAGAACAAATAAATGAGCCTTTAATTTAGAGCTTAAAAGCCTTATGGCGTAAAAACAAAGTCATAATGGCAGAACACAAACCTAATACGGTTTAAAACAATCTCTATTACCTTATGGATTTAGATAGAATTGTTTTAATTTGCTCTAAGGAAAGGCTTGAGTTTGTGTTTCTCAACCAGCGGGTCAGACTGCTTATGTGAATGTTAAGAATCGGAATATTTTTTTAACTGACAAGTAATACTTTTCAATTTTTCATTTTTTTTCCATTAAAAGTCATGGGGAGGTTGCATTTTGCAGTCATTTGGTGGAACCTCTTAATCATTAAATGTGATGAATTCTTCTCTTCATTCAGCATCAGTTAGTACTACACAAATCACCTTATTTTATCGCCACCAGTTTCCCGTTTTCTTCACACTTTTGAGAAGATGTATTTTTTTGCTAAACATATACAAAATGATACTTGTCCCTCCTTTCCTCTTTTCTACCACAGAACAGCTAAACAGTGTGACTTGACCTGAGACCTTTCCTAGCCAGGACGCTGAGGGGCCAGAAAAACAGACACATCAGTGTCCCAGGCTGAGGCTACCACCCAATTCTTTTATTTCCAATTTCAGCTCTTTAAAACCAGTAAACTTTAAGAGTATTGAAAGCTATACAAGACACAGAAAACAGGCTTATGGTTCCCAAAGGGGAAACGGTGGGGGGGATAAATTAGGACTTTGGGAGTAACATATACACACTACTATATATAAAATAGATAACCAACAAGGACCTACTGTATAGCACAGGGAACTCTACTCAGTATTTTATAACAACCTATAAAGGAAAAGAATCTGAAAAAGAACATATATCATTGAATCACTGTGCTGTACATTTGAAAATAACACAACACGGTAAATCAACTATATTTCAATTTAAAATAATTAATTAATTAATTTTAAAATACATTTTAAAAAAAGCTATACAAAAATGCTAAGCCCTGTCATTTTCATTTCAGCCATGGAGCTCTTGAGGCCCCTCTCTTCGATTTCTCTCCCCTTCAGTGAAGATGTTACTATTGGTGACGACCTGGGCAGTTGCTAGAGGAAAACCATGTGTAGAGGAAAAAACTATGAGGCAGAGGGGAAGTGGAGTAAGGTGGAATATAGTCACGAAAACCTGGTCATTGTTACAGACGTCTGAAACGTGTACAAAGCAGCTTGCTCTGTGGAGCCCACATTCTGCTGCCTTTCTTTGGTGGCGTCCGACAGGAGCTCACTGAAGTCACGTTCTGAAGAATGAGGCCTGGAATGAGAACCACATCTGCACATGGCTCCAGGCATTCCTCCCCACACAGCCCTTGCTCAGCCACACAGGTTGGCAGCAAGCTCCCAGATAATCTGGTCTGTATGCACGTCTCTCCTGTATGACAGAAGACCATGGCCCTTTGTTGGAGGAAAACGCCACTGGCTTGGCAAGAGCTGTCTGTATGAAATAACTAGGTCAGACTCTCATATGGTATTATTAGAATGCAATGCCGGGGGAAAGAGTGCCAACCTCGTACGGCTGTGAAATCCACGTTTCCCATCTCCTGGCAGAAAACATTCCACTAGGTGACTGGGAAGAGAAGGGAGAAACAAAACGCTGGGCTAGAGAGAATATCTAACAAACAAGGGAACTAGCCCAAATAGAAAAGACTCAACTATGAACAAAACAGTACTGCTTGGAAAAAAAAAAAAAAGGCTGGATTTTTCAGTTATAAGTTCCACTATAGGCCTGACTCATCCAACAGGTATTGAAATGACAAAAAAACTAAAAAAAAATTTTTTTTAAATCCTCTTCTAAAGTTTTGAAGTAAAGTTTTAATAGTTTCCTAGGATAAATATTGATAATCTTCTTCAAAATGACTGATTATTCAGAGATGGATTATTCTAGTCCTGACCTCTCAAAATCTACCCAAAATTTCATCTCTAGTCTTTTCTACCAAGTCAAATGGCACCAAGATGAAATACAAAAAAACCCTGAAACTCAATCTTTCCTGTTCAGTAGCTTAAGTTTAAAAACACTTTAAGAGATGGTTTAAAATTTATCAGGTCAAATCATTTTAGAGATTGGAGCTTACATATGGTTACTGACTTCCCCACTAGGAAACTTATTAACTCTTATACTCATCAGAGTAACTTATTGTTACCCTGAGGGTCTTAGGCAAATGTCTTTAATGCCAAGGAAATAAGCAGAGTCTCTGGCTGTTAATACTTCTTTCTTCCTGGAAAAAATATCAGGTAAATTTCTAATTACAGTTTAGAGTCTATAATATGTTTTATTTGTTCACAGCCATTGCCCTCTCTGGTTCTGAGGACACTAGATTCCACCAATTTAGCGTCCATTTACTCATTTGCAGCAATCTGACCCAAAGCTGTACTTAAAGACTGCAGTGGTTAAAAAGACTATCCATGTTCATTCGTCATTATATCAAAATAAACAAGAACAATGCTGCCAACCATTGCAGAAGAGTGACCTGACCACCTCTGTCTTTAACTGTTGGCTCTGACATTTCACACTTGGGAAGAGAGACATGCTTGGTCTGAGCAAGGGGAGGTCTGAGAAATAAGCTCCTGGCAGAGTAGTGTAGGAGAGGAGGAATAAGAAAGGTTGGGTGTAATGTACCCAAGTGATGTTTTCCAGGTCTCCCTGCTCTCAGCTGGCTTCTTTCCTCCTTCTATTTGTAGGGCATCTCCTTCAACAAAAGAGACCAAAGGGCTCTTTTAACCAAATCAGGATAAAAATGCAAGCAGCATAATTACGCTGCCAGAATTTGTGGATTCAACCAACGTCAGACTAAAAAAAAAAAAAAAAAAAAAAATTACAGAAAGTTCCGAAAAGCACAGCTTGAATTTGCCATGTGCCAACAACGATTCACATGACATTTACACTGTATTCACAACTATTTACACTGTACTAGCCTTTACATTGTACTCGGTAGTATAAGTAATCTAGAGATGATCAAAGGACATGGGAGGATGTGTATACATTATATGCAAATACTACACCATCGTATATAAGGGACTTGAGCATCCAAAGATTTTGGTAACCGCCCTGTGAATACCAAGGGATGACTGAAATTACTTGGTAGGAAAACTTCTCATAAGTTATCTGGATTTTCCTTGAACAGGAGCTTTGGGTACATGAAGGGTCACATGATGATTACATGATGGTGAGGCTTGTCTTCTGGGTGGAGAAAGAAGGGCTAGGGAAGGAGAGGATCTGGGGAAACAGCTGCCAGGGTGTAACTGCTCCATGGCATTTAGGTCAGTGAGAGATGAGTAGCCCATCTCACTAAGCACCCTCCTGGAATCCCTGGCGTCAGCACTTGATGAGTCCAGGAAAGAACTTGCTGCTCAACATGTGTCCAAACTCACACTTCTCAAGTGTCCTCAAATAAACAAAATGTGTCCTCAAATAAACCCTGCAAAATCAAGATTGGAAGTCCCATTTCACAATAGAGGCATCTACTCCTAGAGTTTAAAATGCAAATTTTAAATGATTTGTCCAAGATCTGGATACAAAGCAATCAGTTTGGGATCGTTGCTCAAACTCTCGTTTATGTGTAAGGATGTTGGAAACTTGCCTTGGACAGCAAGTGATATTATCTGATTGTATCAGATTAAAAAATTCTAGAGAATTTCCAAACAGTTTATTCCTGCCCTGTTAGGGCTGTCATTTACTATGAGATTAGAGAGTATTCCAGGCTTATTTGGATTAATGGTCTCAACCTCTACAGAAAACAGGACACAAAAAGTCTTATTGTCTAACAATGATAGTTGAGGAATTACACTATGAAAAATAAACAATATCAAAACACTCACATAATTAAAGAGTAACTGATATGTGAATGTGGAAAACACATGTGGCTCTCTGCAGTCTTTAAGACTAGCAAAACAAAGTAGTTAATTCCAGGAAAAACACAACAGGAAAAAAAAACTTTAATTATAGCAAAAAACTAAAGTGAAAATATAGGATTTTCTATTTTCAGTAAACCTTGAATCCCTGTATATCGCAAGTTTTAGGGAAACAAAAGTTCAGAAGCAAGAGCCTTTATGTAAATATTTAGATCCCATGAAATATAGAACATAATGAAAATTTATTTATATGCCATGCAGTTATATAAATGAGATATATTCTGGTGTTTTCCCTAACTGTAACAGAGTCCAGGCAGGTTGAAGGCGTAAGAGATAGTGGAACATTTTTTTCTTTATAAAGTGTGCAAAATTACTGCAAGGGATAGCAGAGACTACATCAATTTTTATTCCTTTTATTCAGATCACCTCCTCGGCCTGTAAGAACACTTGATAGTGAGAAAATGCAAAGTACAAAGAAAAATGCCAAGAACTGCAGGCATGGAAGGCTGAATGCTGAAGGT
Organism: Physeter macrocephalus; assembly: GCF_002837175.3. Taxonomy (NCBI): domain Eukaryota; kingdom Metazoa; phylum Chordata; class Mammalia; order Artiodactyla; family Physeteridae; genus Physeter; species Physeter macrocephalus. Next base: position 92,889,965 of record NC_041219.1, read on the forward strand.
AGAAAGATTACTATTATGAGAAGCAGGGGTGGGAGAAAAGGAAGTAACACGTTAGCACCAGGGATAAGGAGAAGTACATGGATGCACAAGGGAGCCACACAGGAAGTCAGCTCAGTCAATCACGTGTTGGGGGATATGTGTGAGAGTGTTTTTGACGGGGCATTCAAGAACGTGTTGGCAGGAAAGAAGTGCAGTGGAAGAGCTGCTCATTCAAGGAGGAGGTGTATCTAGAAGTGAGGATTCCAAGTCTGTTACAGAGTCCAAGAACATCCCTGTTGGTGACTCTGTGACAATCAGGGTAAACTTAGGAGTGACCCAGAATAATATTTGTACGAATCACACTGTCTCCTTCCCCACTCTGTTAAACACACTATCAGCTTCTGAAGGCCAATGGCTGGGTCTTCTTCACCCTGAGTTCTCTGCTGAGCCTTTGCATTTACAGGAGCTTGGTTTGCTTTTTTCTTAGGAAAATATACCTTTTTTTTTTTCTGATGATAAAAGTAATATATACTCAATACAAAAAAAATTCTGAAGATACAGGGAAGTATAAAGGAATGAATAAAAGTCATATGTAATCCCATCCCCCAGATATGAGCAGAGCTTCTTAATATTTTTGATCTCTCTCTCTCACGCACACACAAACACACATGCACATTCACTAAGATGATACCATACTATACGTACTGTTCTAAAAACACCCATCACAGCCATTTTTCTAGCTTGAAAAAAAGCTCTGCACCATCATGTTTAGTAGTTGCAATACCATTTAGTTAAACAGTTCCTCCACTGATGAACATATAAGTTCTTTCCGATTTGTTGCTCTTCTAAACACTGCTGCAAGGAGCATCTTTACACATATGTATCTGTGCACGTGTTCAATTACTATTTTCTTAGGCTAAATTCTAGCAGCAGATTTTAAGGGACCTAGCCTTTTAGAGGTTTTTTGAGATATATGTTGCTAAACTGTCATCCAAAATATTTATAAAAATGAACACTTCCAACAGCAGAGTATGAAAGTGCCTTTCCCTCACTGGATTTCACTCTTTTTCACTTTTTCCATGAGAGTTAAAATACCTGTTTTTTTTTCATTTGCACCTTTTAATTAGAGAGCACTAACATTTTTATGGGTACTGCCCAACTGAATTAATGCTTTTCTGAAATGCCAATTACTATTCTTGACCTAACTGAACTATCATATTATTTAATCCCTTCTCAGTAGATTCTCTTGGTTTTTACTCATAAGATTCTAAAGACCACGCTGGCAAAGGAGCAAGTGAGTGAATGGTAATACAGAAGCAGCCCATATGGTTACTTCCCAAAAGGAAAAGAGAGAAATACCCTAGGGCACTGTCTACCAGCCCTAGGCTCAACAATGCTGACGTGTTTTTGGAAATGTAGACATTTAACTGGAATGTGTGATACTAGTTTGAGACGGTCACTGCCCCCTGGACATACTTTCCAATACAGTTTACATGCTCCCTGTGTAGCTACCAAATATCAGTATATATTTTGACTCATAATTTTTTAGAATATAGAACTTACTGCTGATTTAGTTTATAAATGAGTTCTGTTGCAAGTTTAAAACTGATGTACAAATTCTTTTTTTTTTTTAATTTATTTTTGGCTGCGTTGAGTCTTCATTGTTGCACAGGCTTTCTCTAGCTGCGGCGAGCAGGGGCTACTCTTCAGTGCAGTGCTCGGGCCTCTCATTGTGGTGGCTTCTCTTGTTGCAGAGCACGGGCTCTAGGCGCACGGGCTCAGTAGTTATGGTGCACAGGCTTAGTTGCTCCGTGGCACGTGGGATCTTCCCGGACCAGGGCTCAAACCTGTGTTCCCTGCATTGGCAGGCCGATTCTTAACCACTGTGCCACCAGGGAAGCCATGATGTACAAATTCCTAAAAAAATTGTCTTGCTGAGGGAGGAGATATGGGGATATATGTATATGTATAGCTGATTCACTTTGTTATAAAGCAGAAACTAACACACCATTGTAAAGCAATTATACTCAATAAAGATGTTTAAAAAAAAGAAATTAAAACTGAAAAAAGAAAAACCATCTTGTTAATTTATATTTGTAAATGGCTATAAGTAGTTTCCAAATAGTGGAACTGGCTATTTTCAGTCATTTCCCATCAAAAATAGATGTAGTTCAATTATAAATAGTATTAGATTGTGCCATGAAAATGCTGCTGCTGTAGTTTCCAAATAGTGGAACTGGCTATTTTCAGTCATTTCCCATCAAAAATAGATGTAGTTCAATTATAAATAGTATTAGATTGTGCCATGAAAATGCTGCTGCCTTCGTTTTTCTTTTTTTTTTTTATACTCATGAGGGAATGTTCACATACCAATGGCTTCCTTGATTTGGTATATGCATTTTGCCTTTGTTTCCCTTTGCCTGTGTTAAAATAAACTCTAGAGTTCTATTATTAGAACATCACGTTTCAAACACAGGGTGAGGGTGGAGGCATAATGCCTCAGGCATAATTATTGTTAAATCCCTCTAGCCTGTGCCAGGGAAGCAGTAGTTTTAGCAAACAGAGTTCTCATATGTTTTTAAATATTATATTCTTAAAATTTATGAACGAGGCTAGAGGAAATATGAAAATAGAACTTTGAAATGACCTTTAAAATAAAGCTTCCTTAAAAGGAGTTAAGTAACCAGGGAAGATAAGCTTTCTATTGTGGGAAGATTCTTAGTTTGGAGCCTTCTCTGAGAGGAGGGACTCCGAGTGAACTTTTCCTTAAACCCACAGTTAGCTGGGATTGGGATTCGCATTAGCATGACTTCAAACTTGTTTTGCTTTCTTGTTTTCCCACAGGTGGTACACCATTTTTAAAACTTTTGTTTAGTTTTCCTTAAAGGTGATCTGCAGAGAAGAAGACGAACAAGTAAAGAAAAGGAAAAGAAAAGGAAAAATGTGAAAAGGCCTATAGTGGTTTTCTTACTTTCCCTTTTCTAGAAAGAGCCATCATCTGCTTGCACTGTTCTCATCTGGTAGTGGTAACACTGGTGAGAGAAATGTGGGTGAGATTAAGCTGTGAGACATTCCCAATAAAGTCAGGAATGATAAAGTGATGGATGTGATGAAACAAGACAAGTGGTGCAAGAGGACATTTGTTTGAGAATGGTTATCCTCCTGGAGGCTGACCTCTTAAGGTTTCGATATCCTCAAAGTGTCTTGCTTTGTTTTAATATCGAATTATGGATTTAACATCAATCCATTTACCTTAAACTTTTTTGAACCTATTAGCATTTTCAGTTTGTATCACCTCCTGAGGAAGAATATGCAGTAGGTTTTCCACGCAGGCAAGATGGTTGTCCTAAATGACATTTTTCGATCTTTAAGAAATAGTTCCCAATCTCATATTCTGGAATCAGTAAGGACCAAAATAATACTGCTACAACCAAATCCTGCATGACTTAATGGACTTTAACACTATTCCATCTACACAAGCTCCTTAGACTTAAGGAACAATAATTTTAGCTTGACTTCATAACCATAGGTTTCCCTCCACCTACCCTCTTGTTCCTCTTAATTAATCTTATTTCAATAGCATATTTATTTTCAGTTTTTGGAAAATTAAATGGTGATGACTCAAAATTATTAACTGGTAGTTCCCCTTCACCAAATCCGTAACTGTGAACTGCCCCCTTTTTCTTAGTCACCTGAGTTGCATGGGGCCTGGGTTACCAGTCCCTGAGATTTCACGCTCTGAATGAAAGCCAATCTCACAAAATGTGATTATGATCTGAGAATAAACAGAAAAGAGAGTTTCAAGATATTGCTCTTCAGACTGTTGAGCTGAAGAAGACACATAAGGTATAACTGAGGGCGTAATTAAAGCAACAAGTGTTCAGCTCCTTACTGGGTTCCTGTGTAATTCTTCTTCTGCAGACTCCCTCAGAGTTACAATCCATCATTCCCAGAGAGCTCTTCATCTTTCACAGGAGGTTTCCATTTGCCATCTAAGAACTGCCCTATTTTCAGCTGCTCAGGGTTTGCAGCACAAGTGTCCTGTCATCAACTGTGACTCCCCTCTCGGACTGTTATGTCCCCATATGTGCCTTGGTCATAATCTTCTCAGACCACTTCTCTAGGAATTGATGTTTGCAACCTCATTTAAAGCAAGAAGAAGAAAAACAAATCAGAGAATCTAGTGCCCAGCAAAGCAAAGGATTGTGACAACTCCTATCAGTTGGTTAATGCCTTATAAAGATGTTACTTTTTCTCTTGGAACTCAAGAAGCAGTTTACAAGAATGGCTGTTCCTTGTGGTATCAAAATGAGGATGCAGAGGTGTTTCCAAAACAAAATTTAAAAAACCAAATGACGCATTTAAAACAATGGCACAAAAATGTTAAACTGACTACAGATAATAAATAACACCTTAAAAAAATCCTCCTCCCATCAATTATTGGGAATTTTCAAGGAATAAAATGCTCTGAGGAAATGAGTTTTCAGATGAACTTTATGCTAATTAAAAGGTTACTTCAACCTTTTTGTGCCCAAAATTTTCTCAAATATAGTACATAATATTTTTTGATTTCTTTAAGAGAGGATATCGAACATAATTACTACTAGTATTACTACTACGACTACTGCTCTTATTAAAAAAGTAAAAATGAAGAGAGTCTCAAATAAGAACAAAGCACATGGGTTTTGGTACCTGGCAGAGCTAGGTTCAAATCACAACTCTGTCACGTATAACTAGCTGTGAGTCTTTGTGTATATATTTCATCTGACTGAATTTATTCACCTGTAAAAGGTGGAAATCATAGAAAGAAATGCAGGATTATTGTGAAGATTGAGATGATGCATGTAAAGGAATAGCACAGACCCTAGAACATAGTAAAAGCTCAATAAATGTGAGCTTTTGGTGTTCTCTATTTTAACATGAAACAGTTCTTCGTTGATAACTAGCTGTGTTAAGTGCATTCACATACTTTACAATCATTAGGAACTTTCACCTGCATCTTGCTTTTTCTCTCTGCCATTACTCAGATTATGAGGAGTCACTTCTTTTGTTATCAATTTACCAGTCTTTAATAGGTATTCCACTACCCTTTTATTTACTGCTTATATCTGCTTTGAATTGGGCAACCAGATTAACTGAATCTGTTGAGATTCTTTGAAATTAAGCCTTGGTGCTTTGGTTTTGGATGTCAGAGGCTTTTTAGCTTTCTTCAGGTTCTGAGTAAACTGTGATTGAAGCAAAGGGTCCCATCCCAGAAATGAATAAAATATGGTAAGGGTGAATACATTATCCCCCTTCACCCAATCTCTTTCGAAAGAGGTCTTATGACATCTGGCATCAAACAGAATGAAAATAATAAGATTAATGAATTATAAATTGAGACAGATAAAAAAAGAATGAAATTTTGCCATTTGCAACAACATGGATGGACTTGGAGGGTATTACGCTAAGTGAAATAAGTCAGACAGAGAAAGACCAACACTGTGTGATATCACTTATATGTGAAATCTAAAACTACAACAAACTAGTGAATATAACAAAAAAGAAACAGACTCACATATACAGAGAACAAACTAGTAGTTACCACTGGGGAGAGGGGAAAGGAGGGAGGGGCAAGATAGGGGTAGGGGATTAAAAGGTACAAACTATTACGTATAAAATAAATAAACTACAAGGGTATATTGTACAAAACAGGGAATATAGCCAATATTTTACAATAACTATAAATGGAGTATAGCCTTTAAAAATTGTGAATCACCTGTGTTGCACACCTGTAACATACTGTACACCAACTACACCTCAATTTAAAAATAAATAAATAAATAGAGATGGAGAATCAGGGCCAGAGAAAGTAGGAGGCAGAAATGTACTAACCATTGGGACAATTGTAATTGTTGTGATTTCAACATGACATTGGCACAAGGCCTCCTGGCAGCACGGCAAAAAGGAAATGTGTTCACTGATACAGTCCTTGTTATCAGGAAAAAACGAAGCATTCTGATTTTGGGGGGAGGAAAAAGTTTCATGTGAGATACTCATACAGAAACACCCAGTTTTTGTCCGTTTCCCTAAAAGACAATGACCTTGGCAAGGAACTGGGGTTATAAAATATAATATGCTGGTACCCTTTGACTTTTTAGTCTTTAGTTCTCATATTGCTTCTACCTTTGAAGCAATTAGTCTGCATTTCACTGTTACATCTATTGCTATCACCCTAGTCTGTGCTCTTGACCTTCACTAATTAGATTACAATTAATATCCCAATTCGTCTCCTTGCAATCCAGTTGGTCAGTTTGCCAATTCAATTTATACATATATACATATGGATGTTCCTAAATCAACATGTTCAACTCACAGGATTCAAAAACCTTCAGTTTCGGGCTTCCCTGGTGGCGCAGTGGTTGAG
>NC_041219.1:92896472-92901436 GCF_002837175.3 Physeter macrocephalus
TCCCTGGTGGCGCAGTGGTTGAGAGTCTGCCTGCCGAGGCAGGGGACACGGGTTCGTGCCCCGGTCCAGGAAGATCTCACATGCCGCGAAGCGGCTGGGCCCGTGAGCCATGGCCGCTGAGCCTGCGCGTCCGGAGCCTGTGCCCCGCAACGGGAGAGGCCACAACAGTGAGAGGCCCGCGTACCGCAAAAAAAAAACAAAAAAACCTTCAGTTTCTCCGAGTGCCCTCTGGAGAAAGTGCAAACTTTTCAGATAGCTATTCAGATGTTTCATAATCTGATTATATCCCACATTTTATTTACTATCACTCCCCATTCCTAACCCTCCAACCCCATCATGCTTTCTCATCAGCGTTTGACTGTAGTATCATGCTGCTTCCTGCCTCTCCTGCTTTGCTCACATGATTTCCCCTCCTGAAACCACTACCCTTTCTCTTTCCCACCTATCCAAATCTTAATTCTCCTCCGAGGTCTAGCTCAGTTCTTGTCTCATGCAGCCTTCCTAACAACTGGGTTCATGTTTCTTTTTCCCTCACCAGACTACTGTCTGTACCAATGGATGTGTGCTCTGTGGACCTCTGGGGATTCCTAAGACCCTTTTGAGGGGCCCATGAGGTCACAAACATTTGTATAATAATACTAAGATGTTATTCCTTCTTCTCATTGTGTTAACATCTGCAATGATGGTACAGAAGCCACGGTGGGTAAAAACTTCCAGCATCTTAGCCCAACTCAGCAGTGGCGCCAAACTATATGAGTCATCATCGTATTGTTCACCACCACCTACTCACAGTAAAAAAGTCACTTCACTTAGGAATGCTCTTGATGAAGCTGTAACAATTACTAACTTTATTAAATCTTGACCCTCGAGTACCTGGATTTTTAATACTCTGTGTGAAGAAATGGAAGTACCCATAAAGCACTTCTGCTGCACACTGAAGTACGATGGTGGTCTTGAGGAAAAGTGCCGTGCAATTTTTGAGTTACCAATTGTTTTCATAGACACCACTTTTACTTGACAGACAACTGACACAAAATTCAGTTATATAAGCTTGAGTATTTGGCAGATATTTTCCCAAAAATGAACAAAGTGAAACTGTCGTTTCAAGGAAAACAACTAACAATATTTATTGCTAATGATAAAACTCGAGCTTTCAAGCAAGTATATATTAGAATTTAAGACAACTTGTGTTTGCCACTGGGAACTTGACAGCTTCCCAATATTCAATGGCTTTTCTGATGAGATTGATGAAATGGGGATTGGAGATGTGTTAACAAATGTATTTTTTTTTCATATTGTATAATGAAATGGGTCAACATTTGTAAGAGCTACTTAACTCAATGAACCAATATTTTCCAACTGCCCTATGCATGGTGATAAAAATCATGCTTGGGTAAAGAGTCAATCAAAATGCAAGACAGATTCCCTGCCCCCCGCCACCCCTATATTGCCCCTCCCTCCTTCCCTCTCCCCACTGGTAACCACTAGTCTGTTCTCTATATCTGTGAGTCTGCTTCTTCTTTGTTTTATTCACTAGTTGTTGTACTTTTTAGATTCCACATATAAGTGATAGCATACAGTATTTGTCTTTTTCTGTCTGACTTATTTCATTACGCTAAGTTAGCGTAATGCCATCCAAGTCCATCCACGCTGCTTCCACACCCTGGCAATTGTAAATAATGCTGCTATGAACACTGGGGTGCATGTATCTTTCCAAATTACTGTTTTTGTTTCTTTTGGATTTATACCCAGGAGTGGAATTGCTGGGTTACATGGAAGTTTGTTGAGGACCCCCCACACTGTTTTCCACAGTGGCTGCACCAAGTTACATTCCCACCAACAGTGCAGGAGGGTTCCTTTCTCCACATCCTAGCCAACATTTGTTATTTCTGTTCTTTTGATGACAGCCATTCTGACAAGTGTGAGATGATCTCTCATTGTGGTTTTGATTTGCATTTCCCTGATGATTAGCAATGTTGAGCATTTTTTCATGTGCCTGGGCAGCTATGTGTAAAAGAATGAACTTAGAACGTTCTCTAACACCACATACAAAAATGAACTCAAAATGGATTAAAGACCTAGATGTAAGACTGGATACTATAAAAGTCCTAGAGGAAAACATAGGCAAAACACTTTTTAACATAAATCGCAGCAATATCTTTTTGGATCCGTCTGCTAAAGCAAAGGAAACAAAAGCAAAAATAAACAAATGGGGCCTAATTAAACTTTAAAAAGCTTTTGCAAGGACAACCTATTGAATGGAGAAGGTCTTTGCAAATGACATGACCAGTAAGGGGTTAACATCCAACATATATAAACAGCTCATACAACTCAACATGTAAAAACAAACAATCCAATTAAAAAGTAGGCAGAAGAACTGAATAGATATTTTTCCAAAGAGGAAATGCAGAAGACCAACAGCACGTAAAAGATGCAAGACAGGTTTTTAATACACAAAAGTTCACTGAAACAGTTTTGCATTCCATGTCACAAGCAATCTTTAAGAAACTACCAGTTGTTGAGTTTTAATGTGGTTTCAAAGAAGAATATCAACAATTACCTGAAAAGGCTTTAAAATACTCCCCTCTTTTCTACCTACCTACCTGTGTAAGGCTGTATCTATTTCGTATACTTCAACCAAAACAACACATTGCAACTTTTCACTGAAGTTAAAAGAAGCAAATAGAAGAATCAGCTGTCTTCTCTTAAAGAGATCTGTAAAATACATAAAATAATGCCACCCTCTTACTAATGTTTTTGTTTTAGAAAAGTCACTTTTCATATTTATTTTAAAGTATACTGAGCTTATTATTGGTTATGTTTAAATGAATTAATATTTTTTTCAGTTTTAAGTTATAATACTATCAATATCTAATATTGATAGGTATATCCACATAAAAATGCTCTTTGGAGTCAATACTTTATTAAGGGTATAAAGTGTAAGAATATAAAAAGTTTAGAACTGTTGTTCTACAGCATTAATTTTAGCTCTTAATTTTGCATTATATAAATTGTAATAGTATGATACAATATACATAGTATAATGTCATCTATTTTTATGTATACATACTATAATTTTAATTGGATTATAATAATGAAGGAAAAAAACTGTTTTTAACCTATAACACCTAGGGAAGTAAGACAACAGATACTTGCTGAACTGACCTGAGATAACATATTCAAGTCAAAGGGTTTAACAGAACCATTTTATTCAAGTTCTACAAAGGTTCAGTCTTGTCAGTTTCCAAAGGCTGTTCCACAAGGTCTGGAAAATTTAAGACCACACTCCACCCCAATGCAGTTGTCAGTTACTATATCCCATTAACATTTTGAATGGCTATGCTGTTCCATCAAAGTAAAGTATTTTCCCCTATCTCTGCACCTGTAGTTCCCACTTCCTAGAATCTCCCTCTCTCCCTTTTCCATGGTTCACGCAATAAAGAGGCGTGACCTCTTTATGATCTCCTGACCTTCCTGGTAGCTTAGGTCTCCCCCTCACATTCTCTCAGAGCACCTTATACTCGTCTTTAAATGTCACCTCTCACAATTTTAATTGTCTAATTATTTATGTAATTATTTGATTAATGTCTGTCTCACTAGACTATATGCCCCAAGGGATATTTCAATGAAATTTCTCAATTGTACCGACTTAACAGGGTTATAGAAATATTAACTAGATAAATATTATTAAATAAATCAACTGAAATTAATTAACCCTTTATCCTATGACATTTAGTAATATGATAGCTAAAGCAACAGGGGGGAAATTCCATTACACATCACAGAAGAAACGAATTGGTGTGATTTCTGTTTTTAAAGGAACTGCTCAGAGAGTAGATCATGGGTGGCACAAGTGGGAATGGGGAGATGGGAGAGTCCAGGGAAGACAGGTGGCAGCCTATTCTCAGCAGGGAGCAACAGATGTGAGGAGAAAGGGACAGGCTAAATCAGCAGGTCGGAAATAAGGGATCGGGAGGATTCTCAGGTTTCCGGCTTGAGCAGCTGAGAGGATGGAGATTATATTTACCAAAATTCAGAAAACTGGAAGAGAAATACCATTAGGAGGGGAAGACTAAGAATCTGTTAGATTTTCAAGTGTCGACACTAGGGGGCTGGGGTTGAGAGGAGAGATCTAAGGCTACAAGTATAAACTTGGGAGCTGTTAACACAGAGCTTGTGATTGAAGCTGAGGAAGTGAGTGTGAGAAGAGCTGGTGAGCAGAGAGAAGCTGGGGTGAGCTCTGAGGGCATGTGACAGATAGGAGGGCCTTGGGTGTAAGAGGAAGGGACAGCAGGAAGGTAGACAGAAAAGTGGCTGGAAAGATGGTGAAGTGGCCAACCACAGGGTAAACTTTGATCTCCTCCTCCCTCACTTCTTTTCATTTTTTTATTTATTTTTTCTCCTCCCTCACTTCTGTCTTTCTCTCTCCCTTCCCACTTTCCCAGCCTCCACCCACCCTGCACCAGGACTACCAGAGTAGGTTACTAACTAGACAGCTTGCGTTGTTTCTCCTTCGGATGCCTCCTGGATCCTCCTGCCAGACTGATCTCTCTCTGGCTGCACTGTCCAATATAGTAGCTACTAGCTGCATGGGGCTATTTAATTTACACGAATTAAAATGCAACAGAATTACAAATGCAGTTCTTCTGTCTCACTAGCCACGTTTCAAGTGCCTCCACGACCACCGTGCAGCTAAGTGGACAGCAAAGATACAGAACAGACGAAAACATGGTCAGAGAAAGTGCTGCCGCCACAGATTTGCTTTGTCTTTTCTGTTCAAGAGTCCAAACCCTTAGTTGGAGATTGCTACATTCCACCCTAAACCGTTTTTGTTTTTGTTTTGTTTTGCGGTACGCGGGCCTCTCACTGTTGTGGCCTCTCCCAGTGCAGAGCACAGGCTCCGGACGCACAGGCTCAGCGGCCATGGCTCACGGGCCCAGCCGCTCCGCGGCATGTGGGATTTT
>NC_041219.1:92901531-92941606 GCF_002837175.3 Physeter macrocephalus
TGACCCCTGCATCGGCAGGCGGACTCTCAACCACTGCGCCACCAGGGAAGCCCTAAACTGTTTTTTTAACTTCATCTCCTCCCACTCCCCTAGATCAACCCTGTGCTCGATACAAACTGGGCACACCTTACTCTTTTCCGCTTTCATTTACTGGCATAGGTCATGCTATTAGGATACCTTCCTGTAGTGTATCCACCGGGATGGTTAGGTTTATGCATTGGCTTGCCTGGGCTTTAATTCCCAGTTATGCAATGAAACACGAATCTAAGAGTTGCTATGAACGTATTTTTTAGATGTGGTTAACATCTGCAATCAGATGACTTTAAGTAAAAGAAATGATCTGAGTGGGACTCATCCAATCAGTTGACTGGCCTTACGAGAAAAACTAAGGCTTCTCTGAGAAAAAGAAATTCCACCTCTGGACTGCAGTGTCAACGCCTGCCCAAGAGTTTCCAGCCTGCCCTTCCTGCCACTGTGCCCCACAGATTAGAATCCACATTTGTGGAAACAGGTTCCTTGAGATAAATCTCCTTAATAAATATTTATCTGCATGTGTGTATTAATATAGATATATACATGTGTACACACATGTATAGATATATTTATACACATAAATATATACACATGTGTACACGTGTGTTTATGTGCATGAGCCTACAGGTTCTGTTTTCTGGTAAAACCTCGATTGGTACAGATTTCAGTACTTAATGAAATGTACTCTTCAAGGTTGCAGTATATACCACCTTCTTCAAAAATACAAACCTGATTTTTCAAAGACAATGATTTTTGACCTGGCTGCACATTTGAGTCACCTCTGTGAACCTTTATAAACATATTCAGGTTCTTTATATAAACATATGCAAGAGCAAGATTAGTACATGAAGGTGGAGCTTGGGCCTTCATGTTTTAAAAGAGTTTCTCCGGTAATTCTAATGCACAGCCGGGTTGAGAACTACAGTCCAAACTGAACTCCTCTGGCATCTCTGCTGTAAGTGCCACTGGAAATCATCAAACACAGCACACTGTCTTACATTCTTTCAGCCAACCAACCAACCAACCAACCAGCATCCGTTGCATGACTAACATCTGTCAGGTAACAATACAATGTGCAGGGGACAGAGGCATCAGTAATACCCACTCTTGGTCTTGAGGATAAACACTGAGATATGCTGCTTTGTATTATTCCTTGAAGCACACTGATTAATGAATATTACGTGATGGAATAAACAAAAATTTTACTGCAAAATTTAGTGAAGCTGATAGTGGTTTATTCAAAATAGCGCATAAATAGCTCTTATTTGTAGTTCAATTGGAAATTCTATCAGCAAGGGTTAGTAAGTGCTCTACGTATTTATTTATTAACAGACTGTACCATTGATATTTTGTAATAATGCCGGGTATGATTAATTCTCAACCCATTGATGATATGGTAGGTACCTAAGTGCCTGTAACTACTTTCTCAGGAGCCTAAGTCACAAATGCTCCTGTGCGCTCTTCTAAGGAGAGCAGAATCAATTCCTGATGCAAACACAGTCTGATTTCATGTGCAAGGGAACAAGAAGGGTTTGGCTGGGCTGAACAATGTGGCCATTTCATGGCTAGCTAGCCCTGTGCCTGCAATGTGCTTTGCCAACTATAAGCCAATCCATAAACGTTAGGTAAGAATTCTCACTGTATTATTATTCTATGAACACGCTTTTCAGATAGCTAAAATGCTTTTCAGTCTCTGTGTAGTCAATGAACAACACTCCTGTGAGGAAATCTACTGCTGATTTTTCTGCTTTTTATTCATGAGAAGACTGAGGTCCTAAAAGGAAAGCGACTTTTTTCCCAAGGGACTGAGAGCAGAGTCCAGTAGGGACAGAGGGCCCTGATCCCCTGGAATTCTATCCATGCTCAGCTTCCTGGGGGCACTTTTAGAAGAACTTTCCCTCACAAAAAAGAAATTTTTTTTTTTTTTAGAGTAAAAACGCTTTTCAATGTCACAGAAGTGCCTCCTCTCGTTTGCCTCTCTTCTTCCTCTTTCACAAGACAGTTTACTTTTTAAAAACACTTAAGGCTAATGAAAGTGCATGAAAGGGTGGTGATACCATTAGCATCACTAAATGATCTGTAAAAATTTTCATTATGTGTTTTTATTCTAAGGGATTTGGACTTTGCGGTCAAATTTTGCTCCAACTACAAGTATGGCCCTGACTTGATATATTCTAATTCATACTAACATCGTAAAGATCCGTATTATTGGTTTGCCCATTATAATTAATGAAAATGCTCTTTGGTAGTTATTACGATCTGTCAGATCACATTAATCTACATTTTGAAAAGTGACTTGGGAGAAGGAACCATAAATGCACTTTCTCTTTGAAGGAGCCATTAGGGTTTTCAGGGTAAAAGCATATTTATAATTTTTTGTTTTTGTTTTCGTTTTAACCAGAGACAGACTTAAGGAATACATTTGAAACTTATAGTAAAAATGCACTTTTTATTATTATTGTTGAAATAAGGAAAACTACAGTTAACTATTGGGACTTCAGGAATAAAAGAATTTTTGTGTGTGTGTGTGTGTGTATGCGGGCCTCCCTCTACTGCGGCCTCTCCCGTTGCGGAGCACAGGCTCCGGACGCGCAGGCTCAGCGGCCATGGCTCACGGGCCCAGCCGCTCCGCGGCATGCGGGATCCTCCCAGAGCGGGGCGCGAACCCGGTTCCCCTTCATCGGCAGGCGGACGCGCAACCACTGCGCCACCAGGGAAGCCCCAGGAATAAACGAATTTTAAATCATCTTTCCAAAGCCCTTAAGCCTTCCAAATTAATGAAGAGTTGGGAGGAACAGCTACAGTTGAAATCTCACTGGGCTCCCCCTTTTCAATTTTCTAGGAATACTGTGAATTCATATTGTGTATACATTTCCACCAAGTTCTGTGTTTCTCTTTAAATTTTTATTTCAACTTTTTATTAATGCTGCTTTTAGGTCATGGCATGGTCAGGTCATTTACCAGCAGACTCTCAGCTTTAACTCAATTCTTTTGCTTCTGTGGGCTTTTTTGGCCATAACTGTGATATGCTTCTAGATGACTTATAATCAAATGAGTTCCACGGTAAATACTGATATCACATCTTTGTTCAGAATGCCCTCAGAATGCCCAGAGCTCCCTGCTTTCCTCATGCATGTTTTTGTCAAATTAACTTTGACATTCCCCAGATAACAGATAGCTCGCTGAATTTCAAATGGGATGCATTGTGGGGCAGGAATTCACAAAGCATTTTACAGTCAAGGGTTTCTGAAAATAGGGGAATAAAACCAGGTAGAATGAACACTGTTACGTGGAGGAAAGGGTTTTAATCAATTACATAATTTGGCTGCTGATGATAACAGGTTGAATGAGGAAAATATAAAATAAAATGAAAGCAACTCAAATTCATCTGTGAGCCACATATAACTGACTGACGTAGTAAGTTCCCGAAACATCCTCTCTTTCCCTCCTTCCCCGCTTTCTATCAACTACTACGACTGAACTACATTCGGTCCTGCTGCACATGAAACATGCAGGCCCTTCCTTTCCTCCCCCACTGGCTTGTTCAACCATTCATCATCTCCTGCTTAGACTGTTATCCAGTGCGACTGTATGTGAACTACTCCAAGGAACTAAGGTAGTTTAATTATGAGAACGTCTTTCCACTGAAATGAAATCTGTCTGCCTATATATACCTTGTATCCATGGGCCTTAATACCATATTTTGCACCTTCATCCACCTATTACCATTGTCGAATATTTAAAGTTGTTATCATGTTCTTGCCTGTGTCAGGATCCAGCACCATGCTCATCTTTCTCCTCTCAGTATGCTTCCCCTTAAAATGGAGCACCCAGACTGGCAGGTGGCTTTACCAATATTGACAAGGAGAAGCCTAGTACTGTGTTGGTTCTGAACACACAGGTACGAATGCAACCCAGATCTGCATAAACTTTCGGACATTGTTATTACATGCTCGATTCATACTGAGTTTAATTAACCAAATACCTAACCTCTTCATGTGATCAGTCATTAGCCTCGGCTCTTATGATCTTTCCTTAGGCGGATGATCTTTATGAATTAGGAGCAGGAGCTGACTTTAATTCATATTGATTTTTGTCTCCTCTAGAAATTCATTTCCATCCATTATTCCACAGTCTTGGTAAGATCAGTTACCCAGATAAGCACACTCTCACTAGGCACACATTTCTTCATTCTGTACTTAAAAAAGGTAATGTGCTCTCAGTTTGACATGACTTATTTTTACTGAACTTATGTTGGTTCCTGATGACCTTTTCTTTTTTTTTTTTTAACATTCACAACCCATCTGCTTAAAAAAAAATCTCAGCTGTAATATCCCTGGAGATTAATGCTCCAGCTTCAACGTCTCCATTTATCAGAATTCAGTCTATGCCCAGCTTCCACTCTAACCCCACCCCTTTTGAAAACTGTCACATTTGTCCCTCCCGCTACTCTTCTGGCACCTGTCCTGGTCCCCACATCACCTCAAGATTACCAACTGTGGTCCCATGAGCAAATTTATAAGCTCTTTTAATACCCTACTAGATACATAATTTTTCTACTCAGGAAATTTAATTCCTTTGAAATAATTGTATTCCTTTCCAAAACTGTCTCGTGCAGCATGGACCTCTATAGCCCCTTACCAGGACTTGAACCATTTCAATCTAAAGATCACCTTCATTAGCAGAAAAGACAAAAGTTGTAATATAGAAGCTGATAAGCTCTTTTCTTCTCTGTCATCTTGTACCATTAAATTGTTTTCCTCAGGTTTGGGACCCATCACTGCTTCTTTAAGGCCTAACATAACTCAGAATCAATCCTTTTCTCTTTCACTTATGACGCTAAGCATTTGTTCACAAGCCTCAACTCACTCACTCACTCTGCACTTGAGTTTTATTCACACTTTTTTAGTAATAATGAAAAAAAAATAAGATTGGAGTGTTCCAAAGGATTAGTGCTAATGCACAGAATGATAATTTGTTAGCACTCTGCGTTCAACTGGCTTTAGCTAGTCTGGCCTGGCTGGGCCTAGAAGCCTACTCACCATTTACGACTGTTTCTCTGGGAAAACACATCCTGCATTCCAAAAAAGTGACTCAGAAAGAAATTTCTGAGATCTTTGCGTCTTGGACTGCCTATTTTTGCTCCTACCCTCCAATCTTAACAAATCCACAAATGTAGCTTCTGAATCAGCCACATAAAACAGATGAGTAGGTCCCCCTTCCCCATATTCAGGCAAAGCACCAGCACCTTTTTCTCTTGAATGCACAAAAAGCTTTCAACGCTGAAATGCCCTGTGAATCCTTACCACAAAAAAATGGGCCAATTTAGCAATGCTTACTATCCAGTTTATCTTTGATATCATTTCTCTTTCTGAGCCTCCTTTTGCTAAATTAATGTTCTTTTGTTTGGCTCCCCCCGTCACCTTTTAAAACAATTTTTATTGGACCATCGTTGATGTACAATGTTGTGTTAGTTTCAGGTGTACAGCAAAGCGAATCAGCTATACATAATTTTTCAGTTTCTTTTCCTATATAGATTATTACAGAAGAGTGAGCAGAGTGCCCTGTGCTATACAGTAGGTTCTTATTAGTTATCTATTTTATGTATAATAGTGTGTATATGTTAATCCCAATCTCCTAATTTGTCACTCTCCCCCACCCCTTTCCCTTTGGTAACCATAAATTTGTTTTCAAAATCTGTGAGCCTGTGTCTGTTTTGTAAATAAGTTCATTTGTATCACTTTTATTAGATTCCACACATAAGTGATATCATATGATATTTGTCTTCTCTGACTGACTTACTTCACTTAGTATGATAATCTCTAGGTCCATCCATGTTGCTGCAAATAGCATTATTTCATTCTTTTTTTATAGCTGAGTAATAGTCCACTGTATATATGTACCACATCTTCTTTATTCATTCTTCTGTCAATGGACATTTAGGTTGCTTCCATGACCTGGCTATTGTAGACAGTGCTGCAATGAACACTGGGGTGCATGTATTTTTTCAAATTACGGTTTTCTCCGGATATATGCCCAGGAGTGGGATTGTGGGATCATATGGTAGTTCTATGTTTAGTTTTTTAAGGAACCTCCATACTGTTCTTCATAATGGTTGTACCAATTTACATTCCCACCGACAGTGTAGGAGGGTTCCCTTTTCTCCACACCCTCTCCAGCATTTATTGTTTGTAGACTTTCTGATGATGGCCATTCTGACCCGTGTGAGGTGATACCACACTGTAGTTTTGATTTGCATTTCTCTAATAATTAGTGATGCTGAACATCTTTTCATGTGCTTTTTGGCCATCTTTATGTCTTCTTTGGAGAAATGTTTCCTTTTTTATTTGTTTCTTTTCCGTTTTAGTTTAGTGAAGTTAGTGCCATAAAGTTACAAGGCAAAGCCACCCTATTTCTCTGTTTATAGAAGGCACAAGAGTGTAAGTCCAAGTATAGAGATACTTGAACGGAAGAGTCCTGCTTTATCCCCAGTCTTCTGGATCCTGAAGATCGTTGGAGTTTGAGGCATACTTTGGGACTTAAGTTGGGTTTCTTGGGATTCGCAAGGAAGACCTTGGACTGACCATAAAATAAACCTTATTCTCTCTCAATAGCCCCAGCACCAATTCAGTTGCCTCAGGGACGTTTAGACCAGAAATAACCAAAATGAACTCTGGATTTGTGTGGGGGGGAGGGAAACAAAGATGAAAATGGATCCTTGAGCCTACTTTGGAAGAAAACTTGACCAACCACTTTGAATCAAAACATGAAAACAAAAATCTGCAGACCCATAGGCAGTTGGCTCTGATTTTTCTCTCAGACCATTCCCATGTCAGGGAAAAGAAGTAAGATCGACGTTCTCCTGGTTCTCTGTGCCACTTCCAGAGTATTACTCTCCAATGTTCTTGGAGGAAAAAAAGCAGTTCCATGTAGGTCCATGCAAGTAGAATATACCCCAAGTTTCCCAGAGCCTAGCATCTCCTATTTCCCAGCTGCTCCTCCTGGTTCATTGAAAATCTGGCCCTGGCTCACATTTCCCTCTCTGTTCCAAGTCCTCCATCAGACAAGAAGCACATCTGCATCCAGAGACATGACCAGTGCACCTTGGTTCCTCAGTAAATTGACTCCTTATCTCCAACGGTCTCCCTTTCATGCATTAACTGCCATGGTCCCGTCCTGGACCTTGTTATCACTTGAAAATCTTCCATTTCAAAGTCACTTACTCAAGAATCCCTCTTTCTAAAGACACCATCATCTTCTCATTTTACAGTGACCTCAGAGGCCCCATGACTTTTTCTAATCAATCTGCAGATCCTCTTTTTCTTCCCTCCCCTCCTTTTTTTAAGGTTACACTTCCCAGTTCATCCTTTCAGTAACACTCTTGCCAGAACTCTTTCCTTCATGCCTGTCGAGCAAAGCCCCGACTGGCTGCAGCCCGCTATGCCCTTTCTCGGTGTCTGAGTGATGCTGGAGAAAGCCACAGCAGGGCAGCTTGGTATCATTGCAAATTCAGGCTCCTCAGCCCTACACGGGCCCTCACCACTGCCCAGAAAGCCTAGCACTTTTTCTAGGTTTCTCCAGGTCAGCTTGGTCCCCGTTGACCGGGTCCCTGGCCTGGTCGTGCTCAATGTTCTCTTCACTCTCAGCAGCTGAGAACTGAAGCTGTCAGATGGGAACACCCTCAGCTTCTCTCCATCAAGTCCATAAACCAAGAGCATCTGCCCTCCGCACCTGTGCCTGCCTGAGACGCTGCTCCTCCTACCTAATGAGGACTCCTCCACATCTACAAACCATTCCATGGCCTTTTTCAAGGCAGCTCTCTCCTCTGGAGCAGGGGTCCCCGACCCCCGGGCCATGGACCGGTGCCAGTCCATGGACCATGAGGAACCGGGCCGCACAGCAGGAGGTGAGCAGCGGGTGAGCCAGGGAAGCTTCATGGGCCGCCCCCCGTTGCTCACGTTACCGCCTGAACCATCGCCCCCCACCCCCTCCGTCCCTGGAAAAATGGTCTTCCAAGAAACCGGTCCCTGGGGCCGAAAAGGTTGGGGACCGCTGCTCTAGAGTCACCTGTTCCTCTCACATGGATCCTTCCTATCAACATGTAAATGTGTGCAAGTCTCTCCACTTGACAGAAGGTAATCATCCCTGGCCCTCATATTCTCCTCTAGTTTTCTAGCATTCACTAGCCCTTCAAACTCTTTCCTTGATAGAGAGGTCAGTATTTTCTACTTCCTTTTCTCCTTCTCATTCCATAATCCACTCTAATCTGGATTAACGTAGCATCCTCAACACTCCTGAGGAGCAGCCCTCTCAGAGGACACCAGTGACCTCAATGCCTTTTCTTTATTCATCTCACTCAGTGGTTGTCAAATGGGGACAATTTTGGTGATGTCTGGAGATATTTGGTGATCACAACTGGGGAGAGGGTCCTTTGCATCTCATGGGTAGAGGCCAGGGATGCTGCAAAATATCCTACAATGCATAGGACAGCCTCCTACAACAAAGAGAAATCCAGGCCAAAATGTCAGTGGTGCTGAGGTTGAGAAATCCTGAGATGATGATCCCTAGGCAACACCTGAAACTACTCATCACTTCATCTGCTTCTCAGCTTCTCTCCTGTCACTCTCCAGATTTTCCTCCTACCTCTCTGGTCTTCTCCTTCTGCAGCCACCTATTGATTCTTGAGTCACTGCCCCTTATTCCTTGGCGATGTAAGCCTTGGTTCACTGTTACTTCTCCAACACACTACTCCTGACATAATCCTTGGGGCTTTCCTTATCCACATATATAATCCTTCCCACACCCTGTCTGTGCAAATCCACCCTGCCTCAGCCCAGAATTCCAGCGCTCATAGCCCAGACCTGGTCTGTACCACTTACTACTCCTCCCTCAGTTATAAACATCTGACTCTCCAACTACCACCTCCTATTTTTCCAGCTCATGCTCTTCAATACCCCAAACTCCAAAAATTACCAAACCCCACTAGGGTAGAAATCTATTGATCCTATTGCCCCACCTTCCTCATGTCTGGGGTCCTCTACTCTTGCAAACACCCTGCAACTCTCTTACCCTTGTCTTGCTTTGCTGAACTGACCTGGAGAAACCCCCAAAACAGGTAAATCAAACTCTGCCTGCTCCACACCTACTCCCCCACAAGCTGGACTTAAATGGGAAAAGCAACTAACCTCAAGTGGGCTCTTAGGGCTGCCAGGCAATCATGTTCCATTACCCAGTGCATTCACTCTCAGCTGACTGTCTCATACCTTCTCTCTCTTCAGATCTCTTCATCTCTCTTCCGTCCTCAATCTTAGCTAATGGCTTGTTTCCCATTTCACTGATAAATGAGAAGCAATCAAGAAAAAACTTCAACAAGCTCCTACTAGCAGATCTATTGATCTAATTCCACCTGGGTCCTAATACACTGGCTTCCCTCCTACTTCTAAGAATGAACTGTCTCTACAGCTCTAGGTGGATGCCCACTTCTCCCACAAGGAGGAGATTCCATCCCCTTCTTGCCCTCTCAAGGTCATCATTCCAGAAATTCTTCCCCCTCACTCCTGTATTTTCAAAGTTTCTCTCTCTACTGGATTATTTCCATCACTTTACAAACAACCATTCCTGCCATCTTAAAACTAACTAGAGACATTTTAAAACTCTTTTCAACCTAACGCCCTTTCAGATAATACCCCCCTTCTCTGTATTCTCATTCAGCAAGACTTTTTGAAAGTGTTATCTAAATGCCAGTGTCCAATTCCTCTTCTCCCATTCCACTTTGAATCCTCTCTCATGAGGTTTTGGGTCCCAGCACTCAGCCAAGACCTCTCTTGTCAAGGTCTCTGCCATATTGCTAAACCCAACCTCCCATCCTCCTCAGCATCATTTGGGCATTCCTTCCTACTTTATACTTTCTTCCTTTGGCTTCCAGTATTCTCCTTGTTTTTCGCCACCTCACTGGCTCCTCTGCTGATGCTTCCTCCTCTCTCTCTGACCAGTAAACACTTGAACCCCCCAGGGCTCAGGCCAGGATTTCTTCCTGATTCTTCTCACTCCCTCCCTTGCTGCTCTCCTCCAGTCCCATAGCTTTAAATATTGTTCATGTGCTGACAACCCCCAGATCTCTAGCTAGATCCTTCTCTTGAACTTGGACTGGATGTCTCAAGCTTGACATACCCAGAACAACATTTTGATTGTCCTCTGAATATTCTCCCTTCCAGCTGTTCCTTCCACAGTCTTCCAGGTCAAACATCTTGGAGTCATCCTTGACTGCTCTTTCTCGCACACCTCACGTCTGATCTGTCAAAAAATCCTGTTGGTTCTACCTTCAAAACATACCGGGAATTTGAGTATCTCTCACTGCCGCCAGAGTGAACACTCAGGACCAAGCCACCACCATCTCTCGCTTGGATTCCCGAAAAGCCCAATAGGCCTTCCTGCTTCTGCTGTGTTCCACTATACAGTTCTCACAAGAGCCAAAGGGATCCTGCTAAAACTAGGTGAGGTCAGGTAAAGTCAGCCTTCTGCTCAAAACCCCCCAGTTTCTCTTCCCAAGGGTTACCCTTGAGAACTCAAATATTGCCTGCCATATCAGTAAACAAAGGTTGTTCCTTCACATTGCAGCCGCCTGGACGGTGAGCGCTGAGGGAGCTCAGGATGGAGACAAACAGGCTACCCACCGCCAAGCTCATCTAGAAGTCAGCCGCTGCAGCCACCCCCATACGACCTGAGGAGACTGGCCCCCAGATAGCTGAGGTGCATATCAAAGGAGTGATTTCAGAGAACCCAGACTCTTGCATCTTCCCATACATAGCAATGCACTAAATTCCTTAACTTGAGATGTCTGGTTTTCTTTTCTTAACAGTAATCCTCTGATGTTCTGACTACCTGGTCTTTTGTTGCAAAAACTTCTATACATCCTGGCTTCCCTCCTTGCTTCTTCGGAGCAGTCTCCCAGAGTTATTTGAGATGCTGTCTCCCAGGCGTGAAGTCCTAAGAAAGTCCACCAAATAAAACATAACTCTCAACTTTTAGGTTGCGCATTTTTTTCAGACAACACCCTCAAATAACTTCCCAACTCACTCAGAGTAAAACCAAAGTGTTTACGATCGCCTATAAAGTCCCCACTAGCTACTAGTCTCACCACCCTTCATTCTACTCCAGTCACATTGGCCTCCTTTCCCCAAACCTTCCACAAACTCCCACCTCAAGACCTTTGTTCCTGTTGTTCTCCCTCTGCCTGGAATGCTCTTCATCTAGTTTTCCAAAGAGTCTGCTCCAGCATCCCTGCTTCAGGTCTTTCCACTGATCACCTTCTCAGTGAGATTGGCCCTGTACACCTTGTTGAAAACTGTAACCAACTCCCTCTGCAACACACACATATAATCCTTCCTTTATTTTTCTCTGAAGGATTTACTATCATCTGACATGTTGTGTTTTATTTATTTTGTGTTTTATGTCTCCCCTACCAAAATGTAAGCTCCAGACATGCAGGGATGTCTTCTGTTTGTCCGCTATAGTGCTTAAAATAGTAGGCATCAAATAAATATTTGTTGGCCGAATTAAGATTTTAACTCTTTCTTCAAGGTCACATCTGTTTTCATCTAGTTAAAGACAATCGAATTTGAATTTCAGGAAATCAACTGTATTCTCTATTAAGCAGTATCTTCTCTCAAAAAGGGAGCCAGTTACACAAAATTCCAAATGGCATAAGAACTCTTCTGACCTCCTTCTCTCTGCATAACCATGAGTGCTGAACGAAGGGAACATATTTGCTCCACTTTAATCCTCATCTTCCCGAGTCTCTTTTCCTTTTCTAAATCCTGAGGTTTCTCATCATCTTCCCTGGTTTACCCTGTTGTAATCCTAATATTCTTTTGCCAGCCCAAACTCTATCTTATTACTTACACCAAACTTGGTAGAAGGTAAGCAAAGGGAAACATCATCAACTGGCAAGAGACGAGAGGCTATCAGAATCCTCCTACCTCTAAAAAGCTCAGGGAGTCCTAAATAAACCTCAAGTTCTGGAAAGGCCGAAAGAGAGGGTATTATTATCGAGACTTAGATCATAAAATGTAATTCCTTAGCCTTCTCTTTCCTTCCAGGTGTTCTCATGTTGACTGCAGCCTGGTTTCTATCCAGCTTGCTGCAAGCAGATTCACCGTTGCTAGATCAGAGTTCCTCCCCATACCCCATCCTTTACCCCATGTATACTCAGGCAATCAGACCCATGTGAATTCCTGGGTCAGTGCCAACAGAGGCAGGGTTTCTAGAAACAGCCTTGACCACTACCCAACATTTCCCCCTACTAACCCCTCAAATCCCCAGGTTTTTTCCTACTCCCTGGGGCTTGGGATCAACCTGGGGTCTGCTGGGGCAGTCATGCCGGCTGGGCCCCTGCAGTGACGTCTAGATCACCTTTGCTCTTAACTACATCTGGGATTGGGAGCACTAGTGGGAGCCTGGGATGCTCTACATCTGTGCTGCCATTCTGCAGGACCACCTTTATATGCTCCGTCACCATGTGGATGGCTCCCCATCCTTGGTTCTCACCAGCTTGGCTAGTGCTGCAGTCTCTGCTTCTAGTCTGAACTCCTACAAGTTTATCTGGGTCTCTGGTACTCAGTTCCCAGCCTCACTTTGGTCAACCCCTTTCCTCAGAGTCTGATACCTGTCATCACACACGCATTCGACTTTCAGGGTCCGTGTCCCAAAATGATGGTCACCAATCACATGGTCCCAGAGCATCCGACCATGCCACCGTTTCCTCGACAAGTTCCCTCTTGAACTAACTGCTTTGAAAATTCTAATGTAATGAATTACAGTTCATTGGCACAAGGGAACAGAAAATGTCAGAGACGATATCAATGTCAGAGGAAAAAACCAGCATGGCGCTGTACACCTTAAACTTACACTGTGCTACATGTCAATTATACCTCAATAAAACTGGGGAAAAAAACGGCATGGGAAAATATTCAGAGTAAAACATTAAGTTAACAAAGCAGGTTATAAAACAGATTTTCATTGTGCTTAAACAAAAAACTGAACCACGACAGAGATGGTTTCCCACCATAGTGAGATAATCAAGGGACTCTCTGTAAGGTCAGCCCTTAGCCAGGTCCCTTTCACCTTGACCCTCACCCACACATGCACCTCACCTCGGAGTGGGTCTATGTCTAGTTTCAACATGTTGCCAGCTCCTCATCAGCTTTGGGGTGGCAACAACACATGCACCTAGGTTCACGTCTTCATTCACCTTTTAACATGTCAGCATGGTTTGGCTAAACTCACCCACTTCAGCCCACAGAGTGGAGCAGACAGTGGTGGGGGGGGCAACATGTGATCACGGGACAAACTCTGCCCTGCAAGGTGGCCGCTGTCTGCAGGCACATGAGGGATTCACAACAGCATTTCTTTACCTGTGATTTATGTAGACTACATGGCAATACTTTGTCTGACTAGTCACACTACACACCTGAACTGGGAAGGAAACCTTTAATGTACTTATCATGCCATAACGAGCACTGCTCTCAGGCCTTGTTTCAAACGAAAGAAAAACAAATTCTGAAGGAAACAAACTAATAATGATAAGGATTTTGTCCTCCCTCTTGGCCAAACCATATAAATACATTCTGTTGTACAAAAACACTGGGCTCTTCATCCTTCTAAAATCTGAACTATTTGAGGATAAGGCCTGAGTAAACATGGTCTATGCCTTGCTTTATTTCAGTTCAACTCAGCAAACTGCGGCTGGACCTTCTGAAATGCCACCCGGAGAAGAACAGAAGACTGATTATCCAGTTCCTTTTATTCTTCTCTCTCTTTTCTGTTTCCAATTTTGCTTTGCCTTTGGGCTCTTTTTTTTTTTTTTTTTTTTTTTGGTCATATACATACTTAATTTATTTTTTATTTTTAGGGGCTCTTTTTGCTCCCAGTTTTGTACTGTTGCCCCTGTTTCTAATTTAAGATTTTGGTTTGGATCAACTTAGCTGACTTTGTCCTGGCATGTGCCCAATCCGCCTCCTCCCCAACTGCAGCCACCCATTCTGACCGATGCTGTAACTTTCTGCCTACAAAAGAGGTTTCCCTTAAATATCAGGCCTGAGTCCCCTGAGTACCCTATTCTCAAGGCGGCTTCTATACCTCCTGTTTGTTTGCCATGGAGACAGTTCGGGAAATACATGTTTACTATGGAACTGTGAGTACATGGGCTACAGTGATGCTGACGAGAAAACACAAGCAGCTATGTATGTGCTACACAAAAATGTGGCAGGCAATGATCATCAGATGTGTGAAAATTTATAAAGCACAAGAAAATCACAGATTCCTCCCTGAATATGATATGAACACACAATTAGAGAAAGATAATAGCCAGGATATAGAGATCTGATATCAACCACACAAATAAGGAAACTGTGATTAACAATTTCAGCATCGGGGCTTCCCTGGTGGCGCAGTGGTTAAGAATCCACCTGCGAGTGCAGGGGACACGGGTTTGAGCCCTGATCCGGGAAGATCCCACATGCCGCGGAGCAACTAAGCCCACGCACCACAACTACTGAGCCTGCGCTCTAGGGCCCGCGTGCCACAACTACTGAGCCCGTGTGCCACAACTACTGAAGCCCATGCAGCTAGAGGCCCTGCTCCACAACAAGAGAAGCCATCACAGTGAGAAGCCCACGCACCACAACAAAGAGCAGCCCCCGCACAGCAACAAAGACCCAATGCAGCCAAAATTAAAAAAAAAATAAAGCTATTTAAAAAAAAAAAAAGCAGTTAGAAAATAACAAAACAGAAAAAGGTCAGCTCCATGAGTCTGTACCAATATCATACTCAAACGTGAAATATCTGTGTCAATTCTACTCTGGGGCTGTAAGGGCAGAAGTCGAAAAAAACACAAAACTGCTGTTACTTTAAGATGCAGGAATATTGGTGAGCATTCACAACTTTGCTTCGCTGAAAATCTCATTGAATGTAATAGGGAAGTCATTGAATACTATGTCTTTCCATTATATCCAAGTGATTTTCACAGTAGGCAATCTGCTAGTACACCACAGGAGTCCCACACTTTGAAACAAAATGGCATTGTGGATACAGTCTCATGTGCGATCCCTTTTCAGTCCAGAGACCTGCCTAGTTTCCTTACTCTTGGCTGAATTGAGGGGACAATCCATAAAGAGTGTGTGAGAAGAGGGAAAGCACATAATGAGGTGGTTTTTTTTTTTTTTTTTGCCACTATCAATAATATAATTGTGCTCTGCCGATTACTGGAGTGGCGACTATACATCACACTTTGAAAATAAAAAAAAAGATTTTTCCATTGCTAAGTTGGTAGACAAGCCATTTGCAGCAGGGGGCAAAAATCAGTAAATCTAGGTGGATCCTGGCATGCTTTCCTTACACATCTGGTGCAATAATATGGTATAGGAATTAGAGACACACTTCGTCCCATCACCCTCTTCAAATAAGCCTAATATAAAATCTATTTAGTAAGGACTTTCTCCACCAGGCATCCTATGTGCTTAATTTTCTTTAAATAAGGCATTAATAAAATCACAGTAGCATCTAATAAGATTTTTAATTCCTTGAGGGTAGGAACCATGGCTAATCTTTAATGAGTCTAATTTAGTGAGAGCACTTAGTTCCCTTCTTAGCAGAAACAACCAATAGCGTATTCCTAGCCCTACAAGACGTATCCATATAGGTTGTGTTACTGAGGCTCCACAATGAAACAGGAATTGGACTGGTCAGTGTACCTGGATGTGCTCAGTAAAGACTGGTTTCCAGAGTTATTGACAGCAGAAACTGGTAGCAAGGGTATCAATGAATAAAGGGGGAGTTTCAGACACACAGTGCTATCTTACTGCAGAACAAGTTCCCATTTGCTATTACAAGCAGCGTGAAGAGCGAGCTTACAGTGCATGATGCCAAGACGCTGTAGTTCAGGAACCTGCTCCCCAGAGGACAAGAGCTTTGCACACAGAGTCCTAACAGCGAGGCCTGTGCCAGATCTAGAGCCACTGAAGGCAAGAACTCATTTAAAAACAAAACAAAACAAAAAACCCTTCTTCTCCACTTTGTGAGAAATCTCTAACTGATACAAATTTAAGACAGAGTGGTAGTACTCACAAACTCCGGGGTTCGGAAATCCTGCTGACTTTCCAGTGATCCAAAACCGGAGACGATTGTCTGTTCAAGGTTTTCCAAGACTTGAAAAGAAACAAAAAAACGAATAAATAAATGAGCATGAACTTTCGCTGGCTCACATACTTTTTTTTTGCTTTTAAGTCACCAGCATCGGCTTAACTATTTTTAGCGTCTGTGGCACACTTACAGGTTGACATTATTTAAAGCTTTCGGCTATCAGGACACTCAAAATCTTCAGCAGCTATTTCATCTACTGGACAATGCCACACTTCTAGGATATTAGGTCCTAAAATGCTCTAAGGTTAGATCTACCATGGAAAATCACTTAGCTTCTACATGGAAGGACATGGCAACTAAATGTTATAAAATTCCAGCTCAGGAACACTTTAGTCTATTGATGTTCTTTTTTCTTCCACGTGTCAGGGAACTGATGTGGAGTCATTTTAGGGTAGTAATTTTCTGTTTTAAAATCTGTTGACTAGCACTAACAGAAATATACTGGGAGCCAAACAAAATATTCTAGTAGCTACATTAAGAAAGCAAAATAGGTAAAATTATTTTTAGTAGTAAGATTTATTTAACCTGATATACCCAGATTATCATTTCAACATATGCGTATTCAATATAAAAAATTATTAGTGAACTGTTTTACATTCGGGGGGTATTAATTCTTATACTCACAACACATCTCAACTTGGACTAGCCACATTTCAAAAGCTCAATAACATCATGGGACTAGTGGTTACTACACTGGACAGCACAGTGTTAGAGGGATAAAGGAGCCAAATCCAGAAGGTGGCTTGTTCTGTAAGACACTAGTCTCCTCTTGTAAACACATTGCTGATGTGAATAAAAGGGACTGTTCCAGATTAAAAGACACTAAGAGAACAAAACAAACATTTGCAGTGTGTGGTTTTGGGCTGGATCCTGGTTTAAACAATCCAGATATAAAAAGACTTAAAAACAAATTGCAAAAATTTGAATACTGATTAAGTGTTGGGTTATATTAATATCGATAAGTATAACCATATAATTTTGGCCACGTAGAAAAATGTTCTTAGTTAAATAAACTTACATAAATAGTCAAATATTATTAAGCATTTAAATAAATTTAAATAAATATTCTCATTTATCAACAGGTCCAGCCTCTTCAACAAATCAATGACATGAAAAACGTAGACTATTAGAGATTTAAAGAGCCCTACAGAACAGAACTCCAATGTGTGTTTTTTCCCACACCACTGAACAATTAATTCAATTCTGACACGATCTACCTGAAGGTAGCATCAGATTCCACAGTTTATGGGCTCAAGACTGCCCCCATTTCAGATGCCAATCGGAAGTCTATGTTGTCACCTGTGCTTCTGGCTAACTGCCTATAAATCGGAGGATCCCGACCACCCTCTCCTCAGGCTCAATTAACTTGTTAGAGTGGCTCACAGAACTCAGAAACATTTATTACATTTATCAGTTTAGTATAAAGGATGTTATAAAGCAGAGGTCCCCAAGCCCCGGACCACGGACTGGTACCGGTGCCTGGCCCGTTAGGAACCGGGCTGCACAGCAGGAGGTGAGTGGCGGGCAGGTGAGCGAGCCAAGCTTCACCTGTATTTACAGCCACTACCCATCGCTCACATTACCACCTGAGCTCCGCCTCCTGTCAGATCAGCGGCGGCATTAGATTCTCATAGGAGCGTGAACCCTACCGTGAACTGCGCATGCGAGGCATCTAGGTTGCACGCTCCTTATGAGAATCTAATGCCTGATGATCTGAGGTGGAGCTGAGGCAGTTATGCTAGCACCGGGGAGCAGCTGCAAAAACAGATTATCTTTAGCAGAGAGGTCTGACTGCACAGACACCATAATAAATCAACTGCTTGCAGACTCATATCAAAACCCTATCAGTGAGTGGCAAGTGACGATTAAGCTGCATCTTACGGAGTAGACTGTATATAAGCAACACATTTTGGGTGTCACTGTCTCCCATCACTCCCAGGTGGGACCATCTAGTTGCAGGAAAATAAACTCAGGGCTCTCCCACTGATTCTGCATTATGGCGAGTTGTATAATTATTTCATTATACATTACAATGTAATAATAATAGAAATAAAGCGCACAATAAATGTAATGCCCTTGAATCATCCCCCGCCCCTCCCCCATCTGTGGAAAAACTGTCTTCCACGAAACCGGTCCCCGGTGCCAAAAAGGTTGGGGTCCTCTGTTATAAAGGATACAGATGCACAGCCAGATGAGGAGGTACAGAGGCAAGGTGTGTGGGGAGAGGTGCAGAGCTTCCATGCCCTCTCCAGGCGCCCTGCTCTCCCCACAACTCCACGTGTTCACCAACCTGAAGCTCTCCAAACCGTGTCCTTCTGGGTTTTTATGGAGGCTTCATTACAGAGGCATGACTGATTGATGATCAGTGGCCATTGGTAATTGATTCAATTTGCCCCTCTCCCCTACCCCGGGGGTCAGGGGGGTGGGACTGCAAATTTCTACCCTCTAATCACTTGCTGGGTCCCCTGGGCAGCCAGCCCCCCTCCTTTGGTTACCTAGGGGCTGTCCAAGCACCTCATTAACATAACAAAGGGCATCTTTATCCCTCTCATCACTTTGGAAATCCCAAGAGTTTTAAAAAAGGAGCTCTGTGGGAATTCCCTGGCGGTCCAGTGGTTAAGGCTCCACACTCTCACTGCTCCAATCCCTGTTTGGAGAACTAAAACCCCACAAGCTGCGAGGTACGGCCAAAAAATAATAATAATTTTTTAAATAAATAAATAAATAAATAAGGAGCTCTGTGACATGAACCAAGGAAGAACAAATATATATTTCTTATTACAAATCACAATATCACAACAACCATTAGCTATATGTGGTACCCAGCTGGATCCTAACTTGAACAAACCAGCCATAAAGGTTTGCTTTTATCAAAACTAGGGAGAGAAGGTTTGTTTGTATTTATCAAAACTAGGTAGACTGAGTATAGAATAAGCATTAAGTTATGGTAAATTACTTTTAATTTTGTGAAGTGTGATGTTAGCTTTGTAGTGACTTTTTAATTGCATATTAATTTTTTTTTAATCCATTCGAGGCTTTCGTGAAAGAAGAGACTGGGTTCCTATCAATCCAGAAAAATTCCCTTCAGTGGCCCAAAAGAAGGCTGGGTATGTACAGGTGAGAGTTATGAGATCTCTAAGTGATTGTTTAACAAAACCAAACTATCAGCCAACGACTCAGCTATTTAGGTTTGGCACATCACTAAGAAACACCCCAAAATCTGGACTAGACTTTAGGTTCACTCAGAATCTTGCCCACTAAACTCATATCACTGTTAAGCCTATGAACTGCAAGAAAGTGCCAGTAGAAAAGAACACAGACAAGTGATTCTAATGCTTCTGAAAAACTAAGTTCATCACAGGACCCCTAAATGTGAACCAAAGCAGAAACAGGAAAGAGAAGAGGTGAGCCATGGCTTTCAGAGCTGTGACCAGAGCCGAAATTAAGGTGCTTGCCCCTGAGAACTCCAGGGGCCAGGGGGCAACAGCAAGTACTACACAGTCTGTTACATTCAGCAAGTACTGCATAGTCTCTTACACTCAGGGAATTATAATAAACTGGTTATTCCAACATCAGAACAAGTTGTCCAAGATAATTACATTCTTGCAGGCCACCTTTAAAACTTGCTAAAATGTGTTTATACTAGTGGCTGTGAGGGTGGGTTTTCAATTGGTGTTTTGCAGCTTGGTTTACAAGTAAGAAGAAAAGACCTTTTATAGCAGTAAGACAGATATTGAAGAAATTGTATCTGTGGTACTTATGATTCACTTTTTTTTCCTGGCAGAACTAGCAAGTCAGTGAAACATAATACTGCAGGTATTTTTTTAAACAAGTACTGTAAATCTGATGGAGTGACTTGACTTTTGCATCTTATCCGGATTCCTTTATAAAGAGATGCCCAATTTACCTATTATGTATCTGGGGGTCAACAGATGGGACAGAGCTGCTGTTGTTGATTTTTTTTTTTTTTAATGAAAGGATAAGCTTAAGAAAGTACAAATTTTGCCTAAACACAGAGGAGAAAGAAGATGTATTGCCCAGATGTTCTATCAAATTAAAGGCATCTATGTAGCGTGACAGGATTTGTGAGAGAAAATAGAACTATTTATAATTTTAGTTATTCTGTTGGTAATGGAAACTAATAGATTCACTGGTTAATGTCAACACAAAGTAGAAACTAAATTTGAGTGAATAAAACAGAAATGGCTTAATTGAAACATCATCCAGGTAGAACAAAGCTGCAGCTGTTGCTCTCATTACCTAATACAGTACTGAGAAGCAAATGATTTATGATGCTAATATGATAATTATACTTCCCTACTGAGGGGCTCCAATTACTGTTTGATATTTTCATTTCTGGTAATCTAACACAATTGAAAAAGTTCATTTCTCAGCAAAAATAAAATAGTCAAAATCTAGGTGACACTTTGAGGGCTTTTTATTAAAATAGCTGCAGAATCAGGAGAAAGATTCTAAAAAGGCAAAAATGTTCATTTAATTTTCTTCTTTATATAAGTCATTTAAAAATGTAATATTTTGAAATGCATTTTTAGTATTGCCATAATACCTCACTTTATACTACAGAAGTACCACCTTGAATGACACCATGATTAGCTCATTTAATTTTGGCACTTGGAATATAAAAAGCATGTGGGTACCTCTATGTTATCTGTTCATCACAAAGCAGCTGAGAGAACTGAAAACTGTTTATTCAATGAAAAATCTTTGGTCCTGACATGTTGATATAATTTTGTATGGATGCAAATGTGAAAGTTCAATTGGAAGTCAGTTTCAACAAACATTCATTGCCTAGTTTATACATATTTTGCACAGTCATTGTGTTCTTAGGCCCTGGGAATACCAAGAAGAACTAGACAAAGTTCCCTCTTCTTGAGGAAAGGAATTTGAGACAAGATAAATCCTATTTTGAGGATAATTAGTAAGTGCTAGGCTAGACAGACTAATGGAGTATTGTAGGAATACCAAAGAAAACACTGTATACACATATATCAACTGGTTTACTATAGGCAAAACTCAAATAACTGAGGGTTTGGTCAAAAGAAACTCACTATTTACTTTTCCTAAATTTAATAGTAATTAATCACATAACAATTAGTTTAAAATGAAAGAAATAGAAAAAATATTTTTTAAACTTTATCAATGCAGTTACTATAGTAAGATTAAAGGAGTAAAGTCATTGGTGGTACTAGTTCTGACATACATGAAGGCCCCAATAGAAATGTCTAGAAGTCCAGTCACATTAATGGGTTAATAAGAGAACAGTAGAAACCTCACCAGAAAGTTGAAGTTCACGATTACTTGTCTATCAATTAGAAATGGAAATCATCCCAACTGCAAAATGGAGAGATAACTTCTACAGCAAAGATGATTGAGATTTACTTAAAATGGGCAATAAAAAGAGCCATTATCTACATTTTATAACTTAGATAATCTATTATCCAACAGAAAACACAAAATAACCTCTCGGGAACGTCATGGGTAAGGCCCAAAGACTGCCTGATAAGCAGTGCCCAGCAATAAAAGTAATCAGAATTAGGCATCCACACTATATCTAACTTACAGCGTCAGTATGGCAGGTCATTGGGTCCAAATAACATCTTCTTTATAGTGACTGGTTGTGAATGAAATGGTCAGAGGCATAGCAAGTATATGGGAGACAGCAGGTAAAAACAGACCATGGCCTGGTACAAAGGGCACTGTGCATGGATTAAGGGGATTGATTGGGTTGATCTACAACTTAGTTGCATGATCCTGAGCAATGACCTATTCTCAGTTTATCTGAAACTAGTTATAAAATTACTTTCCCTGGTTATCTTACAGGTTGTGCAAAGAATACAAATGACAATTCAAAATCATGTTGAAAAAAAATAAAACACTCTCTAAATATAAATTAAGTTCATGTACATAGAACATAATCATATCATATCGTGACATGAAGAAATGTAAACAGAAATTTCCTGAGGGTGTTATAACATGCCTGGCACTTCTAAAGTTCTGATCTTACTTAATCTTTGTATCCTCGTTTTCACAGATGATGAAAAATTGGATATCATTAGTTGCCTGAAGTCAACCACTAGAAGTGATACAATGGCAATCTGAATCTATCTGACTCCAAAACTGGACATCTTTTTGAATTCACTAATGTCTCCTAAGCTGCTCTAAATAACTCCAAGGGGTCCCCTGATGCTAAATATAACTTGGTAAGGAATTAAAATAGCACTGTAAGTCAGCAAAGTATTAATAGACTAACACATCTTGAAAAACAAATAATGAAAAAAAATGGAGTGAAATTTATTGGTATAGTACTCACAATTAGAAGAATTAATGGAAAAGCTCCACAAAATAAACAAACAAATACAATATTCTGACAGGTGGCTAAAGATATTCACATGCCAAGGATGGAGCTAGGTGATATGAGTACAAATACCAAGATGAAGAGGGTATAGAAACTGTCCTCAGGAATCCCATGATCTAGTGAATGTACTATTAAAGAAGTGTTAAAAGAATGGCCCATATTGCCTTAGGAATGAAGATATGTTCACATATCCAGACTGGGCAGGATGTCTAGTGATCTGCCAAGCATCCTACACCTATACCTATACCTCTCTTCTCCCACTGGACTAGAAGTCTCTGAAAACTGGATCTCAGCATATATCTAATGTTTAACCTGAATATCAGCACTCACCAGCCACTATTTTTAAAGCAACCACACACTTGGACCACCATCTCCTGTCACTCCGCAATTTCCAGATATCATGTGGGCCTGCCCAGTCTCACTCCCCACACCACCTAAGGCTAAGCCTATACCCCACATGTCGCATCATCCTATGATATCATATTTGGTCTCCAGGTTCCAGTGTCTCTTTCTCTGGCTTCAGTTTTACAGGATCCACTGTAGTTTGGTGATGGGAAGGGAAAAATCGATTTTCCCTATTATCCAAAGGCTGTAAACTTAAAGATTATAGGCCCTGTAATATTAAATGCGATTCTAAAATGGGTCCAAAGAGTCATTATTAATGAAAATAAAGTTAATTATGAAATATAAAACACAAAGACAGGAGAGTTCCTTTCAAGGTTAAGACGGCTGTGTTTTACTACCCAGGGCAGTGGACTTGATTCATAAGACCTCTATGCAGTATAACCCTGTGGCTTCAGGCACATCACTCAACCTTAAGCCTCAGTTTCCTCATCATTAAAATGTGGATTATAATACCTACATCAGAAAGTGGAGAATAAATTAACTGACACATACATAAAAGTGACTCGAAGACTGTTAAGTACTGTATAACTACTGGGTACTTTTTTAAAAAACTTCATTCTTTAATAAATTTTGGCATCCTTTACCTTGTTAGGCACCCATTTTTCCCTCTGACTTTTTACCTTGACTATCCCTACCATTCATTCCTTTTATAAGAAAATGAATTTAAACGTAGAAAAAGATAACATTAATTCAGCAAATATTTTTGAA
Organism: Physeter macrocephalus; assembly: GCF_002837175.3. Lineage (NCBI taxonomy): Eukaryota > Metazoa > Chordata > Mammalia > Artiodactyla > Physeteridae > Physeter > Physeter macrocephalus. The sequence goes on from NC_041219.1 coordinate 92,925,251, forward strand.
TGACCTCAGTGGCCTAAGCACTGCTGGCTACTACTTTCAATGAAAAGAAATGTGAATCAGGAAATGTTTCTTCACTTTTCTGAATCTGGATGGATCAGTCTCTTACCACAGCTTGCTACTGACATATAAACTAAACTGTGGCATTCTCTAATCATTCCGGAAATGCAAATTCCAAATTGAATTTGATGGTTTCTTTTAGACGTCTTTTTCCCATCTTCAGAAATACAAAAGTGTGCTCTCTCTCTCATATTTCTGGAAGTGAAAAAAATAGCTAAAGTGGGAAGAAGGAGAAAAGCACTCATGAATATGTCAAATCTCTTAGGGTAAGAACATTTTCTTTCTTTCTTTCTTTCTTTTTTTTTTTTTTGGACTCATGACTAGGACCCAGTAGGACCCTTCAAGTAATTTAGAATATAAATATTTTCCCTACATTATGGTAAAAACTGCCTTGTTTCAAAGGTGCCCCCTGTTGTATCTGCCTTCTTGATTAATGTATTAGCATTGATTCAACCACCTAAACTACAGCTGGGGCCATTTTTGACTTTTCTCCTTCCCCCACTCTTGATATTTGGTCAGTCACCAAGTTTTATCCTTTGTATATTCAATCTTATCCTTAGTACATTCTATCTGGAATGCACCTCCCCTCACCACCATTTTACCCTTTCTTTAAATTTTTTTTTCAATGTCACCATTTACGTACCAGGTTAAGTTAGTTGCCTCAACTTCACATTCTTATAGCACTTTGCAGGTCTAGTAAAACCTGTCATATCACTATGAAAGGTGTCCAAATACTGAACTGTTGCATTATTAGTTATTAAAATATAGCATTTTCAGTTGGTCTTCTGGTTAGAGTGTGGAAAAGAGAGAAATAAAAATTAGTGATTATTATAAATAAATTTGCAGCTTATATTGAACAGAGTCCCAAATAATCACATAGTAGTTACTCTCTCACAAACTGGTCACCTCCAAGAAGATAAAATCTGGAAAAAACATACATGCCCATCCCCTTTATCACACTGTATGGTCATGACTTGCTTTTCTTCTCCACTTGGTCCCGGAGCTCCTAGAGGGCAAGTCACTGTCTTAATCTATTCTGTTTCCTCAGAACCTGGAGTAATACCTAGCATATTATGGATGCTCCATACGTGAGTGAATAAATGATGGAATGAATTATAAATGCTTTGTCACTCTAGAAAAGTTACTAGTGCTCAATTCCTCAAAATGAAGTTAATTACCTATGTAATAATGAGAGTTTTTATATTTCCAGAAATATATTGCATTGGGCCACACTGGGATATATCCACACACAAAACAGGCCAATAGTAGAGTGTCCCTTCAAGATCATAGTCTTCAAATGTTTGGACAATATTTACAAAAAGGAGAGGCTCTGCTTCCCCTCCACCCTGCCCACTGCTCCAGCAACGCATCAGGCAGGAACATTTCCTACCTGCAGCACCGAAGACTTCACAGCAGAAGGAAAGGCGGACAGTTTGGTGAGTCCCTTGGGCATCTCACCCTCCCAGCCCTACCCCAAGTGGCAACTCTAAGGATTTCTACCATGCACAAATAACAATACTAGCCCGGAGAAGAGCTTCAGTAAACACAATTTTCTCCATCTTGTTACATTCCCAGTGACGTTTAGTGCTGTTTTCCTCTTATTAGCCTTTCCCTATTCCCACAAACTTCCCTCAATAATTCAGCTCCAAAAATATCCCTGGAAGTTAAACATGTCTCTTTCTGAACTCACATTATTCACTCTCATATACCAACCACATTAGCTAATACTTTTATAGAAAAGCACAACATATATCACAAACCTACCAGATTCTAACTGAATTCATTAGTTTCTTTTCATCTAAAAAAGTTTTTATTATAGTAACATATATAAATCATAAAAGTTGCCATTTAAATCATTCTTAAGTGTACAATTTGGTGGCATTAATTCTGTTCACAATGTTGTACAACCATAACCACCGTTTCCAAATTTTTTTTTTTTTAAATCACCCCAGAGACTCTGTAACCATTAAGCAATAACTCCTCATTGGTTCCTCCTGCTAGTTCATAGTAACCTCTAATCTACTTTCGGTCTCTATGAATTTGCCTATTCTAGATATTTCACATAAATGGAGTCACATACTACTTGTCCTTTTGCTTCACTTGGCATAATGATGTCAAGGTTCATCCATGTTGTACTGTGTATCAGAACTTCATTCCTTTTTCTGGCTGAATAACACTCCACTGTATGGATACACCACATTTGTTTATCCATTCCTCTATTGATGAACACTTGGATTGTTTCTACCTTTCGGCTATTGTGAATAATACTGCAGTGAACAATGGTGTATACTAACTGTTTTAGAGTCTCTGTTTTCAATGCTTCTGTGTATATACCTAGTAGTGGAATTGCTGAGTCATGCAGGAATTTGACGTTTAGCCTTTTGAGGAACCACCAAATTGTTTTCCGCAGTGGCTGCACCATTTTACACTCCCATCGGCAATGTATGAGTGTGTCAATTTCTCCATATCTTTGCCAGTGCTTGTAATTTTCTGTTTTTAAAAAATTCTAGCCATCCTAGTAGGTGTGAAATGATGTTGTGGTCTTGATTTGCATCTCCCTAATGACAAATGATGTTGAGCATGTGCTACTGACCATTTGCAGATCTTCTTTGGAGAAAGGTCTACTCAAGTCCTTTGCTCATTTTTTACCTGGATCGTTTGTCTTTTTGTTGAGTTGTAGGAGTTCTTTATAATTCTGGATATTAAAGCCTTATCAGACATATTATTTCCTAATGTTTCTCCCACTGTTATTCTTTTCACTTTCTTGATAATATCCTTTGTTGCACTAAAGTTTTTAGTTTGATAAAGTCCAATTTATCTATTTTGTTTTTCTTGTCCATACTTTTGGTATTATATCTAAGAATCCACTGCCAAATCCAAGGTCATAAAGGTTTACCTCTATGCTCTCCTAACGGTTTTATGGTTTTGGCTCTCATATGTAGGTTTTTGACCCATTTTGAGTTAACTTTTATATGTGATGTGAGGCTGGGGTCCAACTGCATTCTTTGGCATATGGAAATCCAGCCGTCAAAACAACATTTGTTAAAAAGCCTCTTCTTTCCACATTGAGTGTACTTGGCACCTTTTTCAAAAATCAATTGGCCATTTCTGGCCAGTTTCTGAACTCTCAGTTCTATTCTGTTGGTCTATATGTTTATCCATGTGCTAGTATCAAACACTTTTGATTACTGTATTAGCTCTCTGGTAAGTTTTGAAATCAGTAAATGTAAATCCTCCAATTTTGTTCTTTTTCAAAATTGTTTTAGCTATTCGGGGCCCCCTGCAATTCCACATGAATTTGAGTCAGCTTTTTCAATTTCAACCTTTACCATTTTAACAAACATATTTTTAAAATTTTAGATTTAATAACATGAACAATAATCAATCTTAAAACTGAAGACTAATTTTTATTTAATTTTACCAATTTGGTATTGTTTTTTAAAAACTTGGCTAAGAGAGTTGATGTTCTATAAAGGACAAATGGTATTAATTATAGAAGTATGCTCCAACAACATCTTGCAATGCTATCACTATCACTCAGCAGTCCAATTGGTTCAAGTCTCTTAAGACCCCCAGAGTTCCCAGTGGAACACCACCCTGAGTTTGAAGTTGGCTATGGCTCAGCTGAAATTTGGTCCTAGTCACTGATCTGTCAGTTTCCAGATTATAGTGATTATACATGTCCTGGGGATGAAAGAAGACACCACACTTAAATTTCTATTGTCTTTAAACTCAAGGCCAGAGTAGGCCTGATTTCACAATCAGTTTTTAAAGCCTAGGAGGGATGGGAACATAGAACAAGGAAAAAAACACTATAGGTCCACATTCCCTTATCCAAAACCTTTGATGCCAAAATGTTTGTGTTTTAGAATTCAGAAATTTTCAGGATTCAAAAAGAAAATAATTATTATCTGTATATATTGTATATTACTATGCACCCTCAGTGGGGTCTGGGACGGTACCTCTTATGCAACCATGGTCATGTTTTGCAGCCAAAAATGTGAACACTCTAAGTGGGATGAATAAAAAATATAAGTTGTCTCATGTTGGTTGAGGTCATGTTTTTGTCATCAGATCTGTCCCATTTTGTAACATGAATTACCAAAAAAATTTTTTTCTAGCACTTTTTGGATTTTTGAGTTGTGAGTAAGGATTTGTGAAAGTTTAACTACTAAGAATGTATTTAGCACACAATAACAGGAAAACTCTATTACAGCAGCTTGTCATATATACACAGAGCAAAAAGCCTGAGATTGCCTTAGAATGCAAGACTAAGAAGGAGGGACCCCTAGACTTCTATCTCTTCTCAACATCTCACAAGCTGAGTGTTTAGCAAACCAGTAATCAACTACAAATAAACTCTAACCTAGAAAGTGAACCCTAAATTTGCATAAAAGGAAAACCAGAATTGATATATCATTTTTAATTACCAAATTGACAGAAAATAGTTATTAAATACCTAATATTAGCAAAGATGCAGGGAACACGTACAGATATTGCCAGTGTCAGGTTGTGTAAATTTCTGGGTAGCAATTTGACAAACATGGCAAAAGTTTTAATATTAGTCATACCCTTTGAATTTATAATTCTATTTCTAGGAAAAAATACTTGCTTTCTTAAATCAACTAGGATACAGTTATATGATAGTACATAATGCAATTATTTAAATTAATTTTATAGGGAATATTCATGACGAGGAAAATTTTAACAATGTGTTTTAATCTGAAAAAGTAGATTATAAAACTAGATTATAGTATATACCCAAAATAATTAAAAACAGGAACTCAAATATTTGTCCACCTATGTTCATAGCAGCATTATTCACAATAGCCAAGAGGTAGGAGCCATACAAGTGTTCCATCTACGGATGAATGGATAAACAAAACATACAATGGAATACTATTTAGCCTTAGAAAGCAAATTCTGACACCTGACAACATGGGTGAATCCCAAGGACATTAGGCTAAGTGAAATCAGCCAGTCATAAAAGGCCAAATACTATATGAGTCCACTTACATGAGGTCCCTGCATAGTCAAATTCGGAGAGACAGAAAGTAGAATGGTGGCTGCTGGAGGCTGGGGGAGGGAGGAATGGGGAGTCATTGTTTAATGGGTGCAGAGTTTCAGTTTTGCAAGATGAACAAGTTCTGGAGATGGATGGGGATGATGGTTGCACAACAATGTGAGTGTATTTTATGCCACTGAACCATACACTTAAAAATGGTTACAAAATGGTAAGCTTTAAGTTATGTGTCTTTTACCGCAATGAGAAAAAAAAGGGTAGTTTAAAAAAGTCTGCTAACAATTGTGGATAAGGCAGTACCAGGCAGCAGGGGCTGGGGGTTCTTAGATGAGCAGAAACAAGGTCTGTGTCATGCTCTACCCTCCTTAGTAGAAACCTCTCTAAAGTCCATAACCCCCGTCGGTGCTGGTGAGTGTGGAGAGCTCTTGTGGTGCTCGGGCTTTTATCACCTTGCCTGTATTTTAACTCTCCCCTTTGCCATGAGCCATTTTCCAATAAACTGAAGAGGATATAAAACAAACCAAAAAACCCTATATATACTGCATGATTTAAAATTTGTGTGGAGGTGAAAAATAAACTTAAGCAAAAGATAATGGGTGGCAGAATATCAAGTGTTTTTATTTTAATGCTTGTCTATGTTTTTCAAATTTTCTACAGTGAACACATACAAAACATGAACATGTCAAGAAACATCTCAGCCTTAACATGCTCAAACCAAAGTTCTTGACTTCTCCCCTGCACTCTGCCTTCTCCCCCTCCAAAAAGACTTGCTATGCCCCAGGTCTTTCTTCCCCATCTGGGTAAGTGGCCCCCAAACCCACCAAATCAATCAGACCAAAATTGTTGGGATTGTCCCTGACCCCTTTCCCTCATATCTCCATATTCAGTTCCTCAATAAATCCCATCAGTTGAATTTTCAAAATCTACCCAGAAACCAGCTACTTCTCACCATTCCCATAGGGCCTAGATAATAACAGATAATACTTAGAGTGCTTAATGGGCTCCAGTGCCTGTTTCATAGCTCAATTCTTTTTATATATGAACCCATCTCATCCTCACAACTGCCCTATAAGGTAAAGATAAGTATTGTGGTTTCCTTTATATCACTGATGAAGAGGCATAGAGAAGCCAAGTATTTTGCCCAAGATCACACAGCTCATGAGCAGGAGAATCCTAATTTGAACCCAGGAGCCCATAGGCTATGCTTGTACCTACTATATTACACTGGCCTTGGGTAGCTTGCTCTCCTGCAATATTCAAGTCTCTGTTCAATATCCCAGCCTCGGAGATGCTTCCCCTCAAATCCTAACTTACACAGTCCCAGAGCAGAGCCCCTGTTCTCTGTCACCTTGCCCTGCTGTACTTTCCTTTAGCATTTAACTAATAATTACTTACTCATATATTATGTGAGTTCTATGTGGGAAGAGATTTTGCCTTGTTTGTAGCTGAATCCCAAACACCTAGGATAGTTCCTGGGCTAAGGCAGGCACTCTGCAATTCTCTGCTGAATGGCCAAATGGATGCCTGACTTCTCGAAGCCTGGCTGCTGGAGTCAGACAGACCTGAATTCAGACCCCAGACCCATCACTTCCTAACTGCCACCCTAGGCAGCTTATTCAACTTTTCTCTGCCTCAGAGTCTACACTGAAAAATGGGGCTGACCGTACTTCCTCTCAGGGCTGTTTGCAAGAAGAGATGGTCTGTGGCACATAAAGTGTTCAGCATGGTACCTGAACACAGTAAACACAAGATAAGTATTAGCCATAAGCATTACAGAGTGAGAGGGAAAAAAATGTTATTTTTGAACCTTTCTGAAGCTCCTTTCAATTTCTAAAAAGGAGTATAGCCTTTGGAGTATGTCAAGAAATAAAAATGCTGACGGCAGTCTAATAAATGTTCTGTTGTATCAAAAATTAGGAAAGTGTATGTAAATTCAGTCTAATACTAAAAATGAAGAAAACTCAAGAAATGTAAATCCCATTTTTATGCATCCTCTACTGTATTAATATTTAGACATTTCTAACTCGTGCCCATTACTTAAATTTTGAATGCGTGGATACATTTTTCAAGCCATCAGTTAAATAACAGACTGAGACTACAAAAATTCCTTCCAAATGAATCAGTTTTAAATGGTTCAGGATATTATCTTAGGCTACATAGAACTGAATGCCTACACTGTGAAAGTGATTTAAATTCCCATTCGAACAGCCCACGGTGCTGCCACTGTGGGATGAGAAAACAGGAAAACGGGATGAGAAAATAAAGGGCAATCCCAGCAACACAAGCCTTATCCTCCTCCTCCTTCACCTTTCAATAGCCCAGGAGCCTCAGGGGACTGCTCAGAAGTGGGGCACCCAGCCCATGTCCCCAGTCCCAGTCATTCCCTTCTGCTAAAAGAGTGGCAAGGGTCATGTGCTATTAATAGGTGGCTGTTTGAGGGAAGCTCAGATTTTGGATGTGAAGAGGGGAATCACAGCATGAAGCATCTGGCCCTGTGCCCCAGGGTGTTGATCTCTTTCTACAGGACTGCAGCCCTCGTGACAAGTGTCCCTCTAAGATGGTCCCAGGGATGTGGATAACTCCAAACCATTATTCTTAGTCTTCTGAGCACAGAGTTTCTTAGCTGTAAATATAATGCTTTAGAAGGTGTGAACCCATGCTATTCGCTCCACAGAAAAATAACCATCTCTGCATGTCTCATCTTTCATTATGCTCTGATTGTGTAACTTGAAATACTAGTTCAGTTGCCAGCTAGTAAGGACCTCCTACTACTCTCCCCAGCAGATGAGGGGGGTACGGTGACAGAGGAGGCAGGCAGATCCAAACAGGAACATCCCATCCCAATTTGGGAGCTCTTTCAATGGGTGAGAAAGCCATTTCTTTTGGAATTCCATCAGGGACTTCAGTCATGTGATTATCCTCCAGCTGGCCAGAGGCAGTTAAGGCAGTTCAGGCATTTCTACTCTAGAAAATACCACAAAGTAGTTCTTAAATTGAGATTTCCAACATAAACAGATCATCTGAACCTAGCGAAATCACGTTAGAGATGCAAAATATTTAAATTTTCTCAAAATATTAAAAAAATTTAACGTGCTAATTGCAGAAATCATAGGACAAATGACTGCCTCTCCCTAAGCAGTGAATAATAATCCTGAGACTTGTTCCAGGATCAGATGTCTTAAGTTACTGGTCCTTCGTGAGTTTATCTCATGCCTGCTTTTGTCCTGGTCCTTCCTGTCCTTGTACCAAGTTTATGTAAATATAAGTTTATATAAGTTTATTATTTCACACAAAATAACACCTATCATTGGGACTTCCCTGGTGGCGCAGTGGTTAAGAATCCTCCTGCCAATGCAGGGGACACAGGGTCGAGCCCTGGTCCGGGAAGATCCCACATGCCGTGGAGCAACTAAGCACTTGCGCCACAACTAATAAGCCCGTGCTCTAGAGCCCGCGAGCCACAACTACTGAGTCCGTGTGCACAGCTACTGAAGCCCGCAGGCCTAGAGCCCGTGCTCCGCAACAAAAGAAACCACCACAATAAGAAGCCCGCGCACCGCAACGAAAAGGAGCCCCCGCTCGCCACAACTAGAGAAAGCCTGCGTGCAGCAACGAAGACCCAGTGCAGCCAAAAACAAATAAATAAATAAATTTAATTTAAAAAATAATAATACCTATCATTTATTTAGCATGCAACGTGAGCTAAGCACTACAGCTGGTCTTGGAGATGTAAAAATAGCCATGAAGGGCTTCCCTGGTGGCGCAGCGGTTGAGAGTCCGCCTGCCGATGCAGGGGACACGGGTTCGTGCCCCGGTCCGGGAAGATCCGCAACTAAGCACTTGCGCCACAACTAATAAGCCCGTGCTCTAGAGCCCGCGAGCCACAACTACTGAGTCCGTGTGCACAGCTACTGAAGCCCGCAGGCCTAGAGCCCGTGCTCCGCAACAAAAGAAACCACCACAATAAGAAGCCCGCGCACCGCAACGAAAAGGAGCCCCCGCTCGCCACAACTAGAGAAAGCCTGCGTGCAGCAACGAAGACCCAGTGCAGCCAAAAACAAATAAATAAATAAATTTAATTTAAAAAATAATAATACCTATCATTTATTTAGCATGCAACGTGAGCTAAGCACTACAGCTGGTCTTGGAGATGTAAAAATAGCCATGAAGGGCTTCCCTGGTGGCGCAGCGGTTGAGAGTCCGCCTGCCGATGCAGGGGACACGGGTTCGTGCCCCGGTCCGGGAAGATCCCACATGCCGCGGAGCAGCTGGGCCCGTGAGCCATGGCCGCTGAGCCTGTGCGTCCGGAGCCTGTGCTCCGCAATGGGAGAGGCCACAACAGTGAGAGGCCCGCGTACGGCAAAAAAAAAAAAAAAAAAAAATAGCCATGAAGACATTGGTATGTAAAGGCTTTAGGTAAATAAACATACACATGACGTCCAGTGAAAACAGATGCCTGCACAGTGCTGGGGAGCAGAAAAAGAGACTCCCGAGCCAGCCTGGCTGGGTTTGGAGGAGGCTGCCTCTAATACGAGCCCTGAAGAAACAGGAGACCATCTAAGAGGCGGCTCTGACAGTAAAATCCAGACTGGAACTAACATAATGATGGTAGTAGTGGGAAAGAACAGAATTAGATGAAGTCCAGTGATTTTAAGGCCTTAGACTCAACAGGCTGATTGGAGAGGAAGGTAAGAGATGCCTAGACCAGGAGTCCTGTCTGACCCGGGCATCTGGGTCACTAAGCTAGAAGGGGCTTTCAAATCTCCAACTCCTCCTTCACCAATTTCAGTAGGAAATCTTAACCCTCTATTGTGTAGAGAAAGTGGAAAACTAGATGCTTTCAGATGGAAAATCACTAAGTGCCATTGCCAAATCAACCAAACTACATTCATTTATTCATTCAACCAACAAGTATTTTTGAGTACCTGCCACGTGCCGGCACAGGGCAAGGCTCTGGGGATGCAGAGTAGCTGAAGACCTTGCCCTTCCCCGACCCCTGCACCCTGTCCACCCTGCTCAGACTAGAGCCCCCTCCCATGCCTTGGTTTCCATTCCCAGTGGCCTTCTCATGATTGAACATTCAGCATTTTTCCCCACAACTTCAATCGACTCTTTATTTGCCCCTTATTGACATTTTTCATGCTCAAAATTCTTCCATCTTAAAAAAAAAAAAAGCCCCTCTCCTTGGGCAATGTAAGCGGGATCAAAATGTCAAATGTGCACACCCTTTGTCCCCACAATTCCACTTGAGGAACTTATTCCACAGAAATTCCTGTACACATATGAAAGAAATATGCAAGTAATATGCACAAGTATGTTCAGAGTAGCATTATGGGAGAGCGCAAAAATGTCTAAATAAAACTCAAATATCCAGAGAATACTGCAGCATAACAGAATACTGGACATCTGCTGTATATAGCCAGATGTCTAAAATATACAGATAAGAATACAAGCTTTAGCAGACTATATAGCAATAAGCCCAGTTTTTTAAAAGTAAATGCGTAAAAGTGTGTGTATGTGGTAGCACATGCACAGAAAAATCTTGAAGGATGTGCCTCAACTTATTAACAGTGGTGATAAATGAGGGAATGTGATTATGGAGTTTATTCTCAGTCATATTTTTTAATGTTTAGAATTTTTATAGTGAGTACATACTGCTTTGGTAATCAGAATAAAACAATAAAGATAAGAAGCTTTCATAAAAGGAAACACAACAAGTTTACCAGACTTTTCCACTGCATCTATTGCATTATAGCAGAGTCCAAAATCCTTGCTACTACTCCCAGGGCTCTAGGTGAGCTGGCACCCCTACGACAGGGATTCAGCCTCTATTACCCAGCACCCAGCTCCAGCTAAGGTCATGCATGAGTTGCACACAGATAAATCTAATGTCTGGTGTGTTTTTTTGCCTTATTTGACATCTCAACAATTATAGACACATGTGACCATGACTTCTCGTGAAGACCCTCTTCCCTTGCTTTCCTTTCTTGGAGGTTCTTCCATCTTGCTGGTCTCCTCTGTTGGCACCTCCTTCCTAACTGAACCTTTACTTCTAAAAATATTCAGGGCTCTACCCGAGGCCCACCCCTCTGTAATCTACCCCATGGCATCTGTTAACACCTTTAGGCTAAAGCTTCCAAGTGCATCGTTCTATTTCAGATGTCTTTTTTGAACACCAGATTTATACATCCAACTGCCTATGTGACACTTCCACTTGGAAACCTCCCAGGCATCTCAAATGCAGTGTTCCATAAAGGACTTATGTTTACACATGCACACGCACACACGTACACACACACACACACACACACACTTCTATTCTTTCTCCATTATTTCCTATTTCAGTAAATGGCACCACCGTCTATTCAGCTCATCAAGCCAGAAACCTGGGTGTTCTCCTAGACTCCCATCTCCCTCTCATCCCCACAGCCAACATTCACCATCCTACAGTGCTCTGTATTTCTTGATTCTGTCCTCCTCTCTCACCTTACACTGCCAAGCCCCCAGCAGCCCTTATCTGGACCATAGCACTAATCTCCTGACCTGCCAGCAACTTTCACCCATCCCCCCCAATCCTTTCTCCCTTCAGCAGCCAAAGTGACCTCTGAAAATGCAATTCTGACCCAGTACTTTTCTGATTTAAACCCTTTAGTGGCTTTCTATTAAGAATCAACTTTCAAATTTATGACAGCAAGCATGTGTTGTTTCTGTAGTGGGGCAAAATAAGAACAATAATTTTTAAAGAAGTCCAGTTAAAAAGAGACTGAAGCATGATGAGAGCAGGGGTTATGTCTATTTAGTCTGATGTAGACCCTCAGTGCCCAGCCAAGGTCTCTGCACACAGTTGACCCTAATAAATATTGACTGACTGAATAATGAATGAATGAATTAGATACAGCAGAACCTAGGACGGCCATGGAGTTGAGGAAGGTATATTTTTGTTTGTTGTGCTTTGTTTTGTAAGATTAAATATGTATTCACATGATGTATATTACATATTCATACACACATGTCACATATTGATGGACAAGGGTGAAAGAAAAATACATAGGAGGGATCACTGATGGAGAGAGGCATAGGCAGAGGGGTTAACCTCAATCAGAAAAGCAAAGATGAGTGTAAACAAAAATTTACATGTGTATTACACACACACACACATATATGTGTCTATATATAAACACACACACACATATATATATATATTTTTTTTTTTAGAGAAGGAGAGAAAAGAAGTTGAGGCAGTATCCCCTGAAGGTTTCCATTTCCTCTCTGGTTTAAGAAGATGACCTACTAAGAATGAGGGAAAAGGCTGTGAAATAAGAACATGAGGAAAGCAGTGAGAGTTGGAAATCATTTCTGTGATTGATAAGAGCTGGCTAGCTGTGTGGGGTTCAGTTTCTGTTCTGATGATTTTTTCCTGAGCTCTGCAAATGCTCAAGACTCTGCTTTTCTTTTTGGCCTCCTGCTCCTGAGACGATAGTTCCCCAGAGTCAGTAGCAGAATCAAGTGTTTCACAATAACCTAGAGAACTTTGACAAAATGACTCCTACGCCCCACCCCACGGACATTCTGTCCTAGTAAATGGGGGAGGGGTGGCTCTCATTGCTCTAAGAAACCTCCCCTTTGTCTCTGAGCCACAAGTCACTGGCCTCACAGATCACATTTTCTCCTTAGTCACTGTACTGACCAGTGCTGAGCACACTGGGTAGTGATCACACTCGCCAGTCAAAACCACAGTGGCATGCAACGTCCACTCCGTCTATCCATCTAACTGAGGAACAGCAACATGGAGGAGAGAGGAAACATAGATGGGCTATTATCTACTCACACATGGCTTGGATGGGAAGGACACATTTCCCGGTGGGGTACAACCTAGATAGCCATCCCTACCAGAGGGTAGAAGGGAAAAAATAGACCTATCTTCCTGTCTTTCTGGATCAAAATGAACACTTTGTGTAGTTATGAGAACATGAATCCAAGCAGGCTTTGGAGCTGAACTGCTAACAGCTGAAAATAGCCCAGAGGGGGGGGGAAAAATCAGAATTTTTAACCGTTTAACAGTTTCTTGTTCATGGAATATGGGCTGCAATTTTACTTGAGACTTTAAAGGTGTCAGTTACAGAGACTGACTGACAAATACAAGAAGATGCTTACATTTTGCATTTCTTCAGGTGGCTGCTGCAATTTTGTTTCCAAATTTGGTGTTCAGTTACACATGATTATTTATTTAGAAATAAAACCAACCTATGGATACAAAGAGACCTTAAAATTATCTATTTCACTTCCCTGGCCCTCTAGATGAGGAAATCATGACGAGAATGCTCGGGATTAAGTGGTTTGCAGCAAATATGGGAATAGACCCCAAGTCTCCTAACTCCCGGTCCAGAGAACTTTCTACCACACTCCACCCCACCCTGACTGTAGATAAGGAAAGAATTGAATTTGGTGAAAATGGAGATTCAGAGCTTATGTAGAAATCTGTTTCACAAGTGTAATCAAATGCATCATAAACAGCAATTATTTAAAGGAGTACTAAACACATGCATTTAATTCTGCTCCCTCCTCAAATCCAAGAACATAAAGAGATAAAGACAAAGAGAAGAGAATTAGAGATAGTAACACAATTTTGGAAGATGGAGAGCAAATAGACCAATGGCAAATGGCTGAACAGACTGGAGAAAGCTCAATCCCAAACTAGGACCACCTAGAAGCAACTCCATTTAAATTATAAACCCCCAAGAGGCTGAGGGTGGTGGCAACAGGTTCCTCTGGAAATGGTGGGGAAGGTGGGGCGGAGAAATGGCTCAAAGTCTGTTTAAGAAGTTTAAGACCCACCATGGGACTTCCCTGGCAGTCCAGTGGTTAAGACTTCGCCTTCCAATGCAAGGGGTGCACGTTGGATCCCTGGTCAGGGAGCTAAGATGCCACATGCCTCACTGCCAAAAAACCAAAACAGAAAACAGAAGCAATATTGTAACAAATTCCATAAAGACTTTAAAAATGGTCCACATTAAAAAAAAAAAAACCTTAAAAAAAAAAAAAAGAAGTTTAAGACCCCCAATACTCTCCCTCACTCCTTGAAGGCAAGTGATTGCCTCCCAAACCCCCAGGCCCCACCTAGGAGAAGACTGGAAATGTATTCCCTGAAAAGAGCCAATAAAGGATCTTTGCACTGAAGGAGTCTAGGCATAGTTGGGGAAGGGGATTCCATACTGAAGAGATTACACAAAAAATTACTGCTGAATGGAGAAGCCCCCAGTCTTCTACTTAGCTTTCTGACTAGTCGTATTTTCTCTGGGGAATCAGAAAAAAAAAAAAAAAAAAAAAAAAAAAAGGACCTAAAGGTACTAACAACAGGATTTCCTAAACAAAACAATAACAGCCCAGCCAGGTCCCCCTACAGTGAAGCCCAGAATTGCCAAACCCCATCCACTATCAAAGCTAATCTAAAACAGGAGGGAACAGCAAGACTTTCCAGATATTAAGGTAAGAACCTACCAGAGAAACGGCAAAGCAACTTAGAGAAGAGAAAAATATCACAGGAAGAAATTTAAAAAAACAAAAATAAAAATTCTAGTACCTTCAGAGATCTGAGAAAAGCACATCCATGAAATAAGGACAAGATGTTATTAAAGAGAGAGAGAGAAATACAGAATAAAAGAGCTCATAGAAATTAAAATGAAGGCAGATTAAAAATTCAATAGGTGGCTTGAAAGATACAATTCAGGAATGTCCAAGAAAGTTGAATAGAATGACAGAGATGGAAAACAGGAAAGGCGGAGAGATTGAGGGCCAATTCAGGACAGCAAATATCAAATAACAGAGTGTTCATGGTCAAAGAAAATGGAGGGGAAGACACTGCAATTTCTAGAATCAAAGGACATTCTTTACACCAGAACTAAAGGACATTGTTTTCCCTTTAAAGAAAGGACAGGAGTGCGGATGTGGGAGAATGGGGTTTCCATAGTAAAAAGGCCAACTGAGTTTCCAGCATATAAAATGCAGATAGACCTACACAAAGGTACATCAATATGGAACTTCCAGAGAAAGATTTCTCACATGAAGGATCTTAAGTCAGAATGACAGGAACTTCTCAAGAGCAACTATGGATGGCAGAAGCTTCAAAATTCTGAGAACAGGTGATTTCTACCTTAGAATTATAAACTTAGTTAAGCCATCAATTAAAAGCCAGTGGAGAACAAAGGCAATGTCAGACCTGCAAGTCTCAAAAAATTACCCCTCACACCCATTTTTCATAAGAAACCGGAGAATGTGCTCCACCAAAATGAGGAAGTAAACCAACAAAGAATAAGTCATAGTTCCAGAGACTGATGGCTCTAAAACAGGGTAAGCAAAAGGAGACCTCAGAAGGGCAGCAAAGGGGAAGCCCTAGCTGTTTTGGGGCTGAGAAAGCAACCGAGACAGAGAGATCAGAAGGCTCTGGAGGAATTTCCCCCAAAATATGAATCTGGTAGATTCTCTATGTGGTTGAGTAATTTAGAGAGAAGATTTACAGCTGGGGTAGAGTCTGAGGTTGACTATTCATAAGTACATCAAAAATTAAGAGATTAAAAAAAAATCAATGCTGGGTAGTCTTGAGAGGAAAAGCAATCAAATGATATTACAGGGGTCTTCTGTAGATAGTATTACACAGTTATAATACAGTAAACACTGCATATTGATCTCACCAAAATTACAATACAATTACAGTTGAGAGCGGAGGGGGTGGAAGAGTTTGTATGAGGAGGGGAGAGGGGCAGGGGTAGATGAAAGGGAGCTAAATACTCACTTTTTCAGCAACAGATAACTCCTCAAACTAAAAAAAAAAAAATAGATAAGTAACAACACAGTATCTTAATTAAAGATATAGAAGTAATTACTAAAATAATCAGCTAAAGTTGAAAACACATGCCTCTGGAGAACAGAACATGAAAGGGGAGATGCTGCTGTTTTTCATAACAAATCTCGAAGTAATAATTTTCTAATTAGATAAAATGCTATAATTATACACAACTTTGACAAAAATAAAAGCTTAATTTTTTCCCTTTTTGAAAAAAATGGGGGCGGGAACTCATGTGAAACATCTCGTGATATGACATGACACGTATCAACATTAAGAATCCCTGTTCCACACTCCATGACATAAATCACAGCAAGATCCTTTTTGACCCAACTCCTAGAGAAATGGAAATAAAAACAAAAATAAACAAATGGGACCTAATGAAACTTAAAAGCTTTTGCACAGCAAAGGAAACCATAAACAAGACGAAAAGACA
>NC_041219.1:92941734-92956464 GCF_002837175.3 Physeter macrocephalus
AAAAAAAAAAATGGTTCTGAAGAACATAGGGGCAGGACAGGAATAAAGACGCAGACATAGAGAATGGACTTGAGGACACAGGGAGGGGGAAGGGTAAGTTGGGACGAAGTGAGAGAGTGGCATGGACATATATACACTACCAAATGTAAAATAGATAGCTAGTGGGAAGCAGCCACATAGCACAGGGAGATCAGCTCCTGCTTTGTGACCACCTAGAGGGGTGGGAGGCAGGGAGACGCAAGAGGGAAGAGATATGGGGATATATGTATATACATATACATATATACATACATATATATGTATATGTAGAGCTGATTCACTGTTATAAAGCAGAAACTAACACACCATTGTAAAGCAATTATACTCCAATAAAGATGTTAAAAAAAATTAAATTAAATTAAAAAAAAAAAGAATCCCTGTTCCAGCACCTACTATGTGTCAGCGTCATGCTAGATGCAGAGACATAATAGCCAATAAAGCAGAAAAAGTCCCTTTTCAGGGAACTTATATTCTATAATAACAACTAAACATAAATCCTTTTAAAATAATTGATTCTGCTTAATGATAAGGAAATAAGGTGGTTATGATACAGAATAAGAGAAGCACGTATTTTGGGCAGTGTGGTCAGAGGAGGCTCCCTGGCGGGTGATATTTAAGTTGAGACCTGAAGGATGAGACAGACTTGGCCGTGCAGGACTAAAGAAAGAACATTGCGGGGGTGAGGGGTGGCAGGGAGAACAAGCCAAGGGTTCTGAACCCTTGGTGTGTTGAAAGACATGGTTAAAGGCCGTCAGTGTAACTGAAGAGTTGAAGAAGTTAGAGGCTGGGGAATAAAATGAGGCTGAAGAGGAGGCAGGGTGATATGACACACACACTGCCAGATAGGCAGTTTGTGGCATCACAGCATTTTAGAGCACTCTGCTGTGGCAAGAGCAGAAACAACAGACCAGTTACTAGACACTGCTGAGATCCCTCATTGAAAACCTACTAACAATGAGTCATGCTGTCATCAGCACCAGCCCCCACACCTGTTTCCTGAAGATGGCACTTGCTCCCTGGATTGGCAGTGAGCAGAGGTCCCAAGAAGGGCTTGAGCCCCAAACAGCTCCCACAGGGCTGCCTGAGACCCCACCTTGGGGCCCGTGTGGCTTCCTTTCAAGTGGCAGCTCATGGAGGGCAAGAGGCTTTTCATTTGGCAAACCCAGTGTTGGTGCAAAGACCTGAGAGGTGATGCTTGTGAGGGCTCAAAGTGTGGCAGAGCAGATACAAGTCCTGCCTTCCCCTCACGCTGTGTGACCTTGGGCACATGTGCAACCTCTCTGAACCTCCATTTCCTCATCATATTGTGATGATGAAACAAGAGGACAAGTCTTCTCAGGAGGCTTCTCAGGCCACTGAATCCTCCCCCCACTTCCCCTCCCCACAAATCTATATAATTTAGCTATGCAAAAAAAAAAAAAAAAAAAAAGAAGAGTTGGCCTAAGACAGTAGTAGTAAAGATAGAGAAGACAAATTCAAAATATATTTTAAAGATAGAACTAAAAGTACTGGGGCAAAGGGGGACAATGAAGGAGAAACAAAGGATGATACCCAAGTTTCTGACTTTGGAAACTGGCAAGATGGTGGTGCCATTTACTAAGATGGCCAAGATGGGATGTGGAAAGGCAGATTCAGGGAGATGGGATACAGAAGCGAAACAAGAGTTCCTCCTTGAGCATGAGACATCCAAACAGACGTCAAGGAGGCAGTCAGATGTGGGGTCTGGAGGTCAGAAGAGGTCACTATTGGACATATACATACACTGGGGAGCTCACTGACGGCATGTAAAGCCCTGGGAACAGATGAGCATGTAGAGGGAGAAGAGGGCCTAAGCCACATCCTGAAGGACTCTCCACATTCAGAGGTCCCCAAAAGAAGGAAATGCTCGCAAAGGAATAAGGAACGGCCAGTAGGGACGGCGGAAGCCAAGTTAGGGGGGAATTTCAAGAGCAGAAGGGAAAACTGTGCTAAAGCTACTCAGAGATCTAGTAAGACAGGATAGGAATGCATCCATTGGAGGCAGCAACACAGAGGACTTGAATGACCCTGAGAAACTGCACAAGAGTGATGGGAAAAGATATCAGACTGTCAGAGTGAAGAGAAAATGAGTAATGAAAAGCTACAGTACATCTAGACAATTTAGAAATTCTGCCTTAAAGGGGGGCAGAGAAATGGGGTGAGAGACAGACAGGGCTATTAGGGTGTAGGAAGATATCTGGCTCGTTAATTTTTAATATAGGGGTACCAGAACATTAATTCCCTTATTCCTTCAGTCGTTCAGAAAATACGTATTAAACACCGGCACAACATCCTTAGGGAGCTTACAATCTACCAGGGGACAGAGGCAATAAACAAATACTCATATACTAATTTCAGGTGGGGAGAAATGCGTTGAAAACAAATAAAGCACGTGAAGGGGATAGAGAGTAACACTGATATTTTAGATGAGTCAGGGGGCCGGCTCAGAGGGGGTGGCATTTGAGGGAGAACTAAATGAAGTGCAGGAGCAGGAATCCTAGACAGGAAGGGGCTGGGAGGTGAGAAGAGATGGAGAGGAAGATATGGACAATCTTCTTGGCAGTGGGGGGCAGCATGTCAGGGCACAGAGAGAGGCCGGTATGTCTGGGGCACCTCAAGAGATAGGCAGGGTGGGAAGAGATGGGGACAGAGAGTTAGCAAGGGCCTTAAGTACAACAGGGCTGAGAGTTCGAACTGTATACTGTTTGTAGGGAGTCCACTGCAGGTCGTATAAAAGTCTAACACAGGGCTTCCCTGGTGGCGCAGTGGTTGAGGGTCCGCCTGCCGATGCAGGGGACGTGGGTTCGTGCCCCGGTCCGGGAAGATCCCACGTGCCGCGGAGCAGCTGGGCCCGTGAGCCATGGCCGCTGAGCCTGCGCGTCCGGAGCCTGTGCTCCGCAACAGGAGAGGCCACAACAGTGAGAGGCCCGCATACCGGGAAAAAAAACAAAAAAAAAAAAACAAAAAGTCTAACACAGAAGGATCACTGTGACTGTTGTGTAAACTTGGAGCAAGAGGTACATAGCAGAGGCTCACTTAGGAAGTGGCTGCAGAAGTCCCAGAAGACTTGGTGGTGGCCTGGGCTTGGATTTAGGAGTGGGGGTGGGAGATTAGGAGCACTTGGATTTGGGATGGATGCTAATGGCTCGAATACGAGGTGGGAGAGAAAGACAGGGATCAAGGATGACTCCAGGTTCGTGGCTGAGCAACTGGGTAGAGTCGTTGCTGAGATGAGAAACAATGGAAGAAGTGCAGGGTTAGAAAAGAAATCAAGACTTGGGTTTTGGACCTGTTAAGTTTGAGATGTCTATTAGACAACCAAGTAATGAGATAAAACAGGCAGCTAGCTGGAAAGCAAGGGAGAGACGGGGACTAGAGGTAAGCATATGAAATCATCAACATGTAGGTTTAAGGTATTTAAGGCCCTGGAAATGAAGGAGAGCACCTATGGAGTACATTAAGATGGGGAAGAGGTCAGAGAACAAAGGCCTCGGCACTGCAAAGTTTAGGGGCCAGGAATGGGGAGAGACGGATCCAGCAGAGGAGACAGAAAAAACAAGTGAGTTGTGAACAGAATCAAGATGGAGGAGCATCACAGAAGCCAAGGAAAGAAAGAATTTCAGGAAGGAGGGAGTGGTCGGCCATGTCCTGGGCTGCTGAGATAAGCGCCGGCTCCAAAAGAAAGTGCAGGGACTTCTGTGACTCATGATGAATGAAAAATGCTCTAACATTCCTTCCCCATAAGTGTACTCAGACTACGTAGTTATCTGGAATAGGAACCTTCAGTTCATCTAGAACACCAAGGCTCTGTTTCCATGAATGCCTCATCACATGGCAAGCCCTCCTTCAGGATTCTCCCAGCCAGCAACCCAGGAGACCCCTGTGTCTGTGAAATGGCAACAGCTCAAAAATGGGGAAGCAGACAGTGCTCAGAGCCAAGAGAATCAGATATGCTAGAGCAGGACAGAACTCTTCTACAGGTTTCTACATTTTTCTAACTCACAGCCTGTAAGAGGAAAATTAACAAAGTTATTCCTCCCATCTCACATGCTAACTGAAACTGCAGAATAGCTGCATTTTCGACAATTCTGATTTATTGTTTCTAACCCCTTTTTTCCCCTCTATGCTTTGTTCATGTTGCAGTCCCTGACTTTTAAAATCAGATTTATTGAAGTTTAACTTATATACAGTAAAAATGGACCCTTTCTAAGCTGGATGCATTTTGACGAACATAAACCATCACATAACCTCCGCCACAATAAACACATAGAGCATTTCCATCACCTCAGAAAGTTTCTTTTGCCCTTCTGCAGTCAATCTCCTCTGCTCTTCAATGATCTGTCCTCAGCAAGCAAGGATCTAATTTCTGTAATTTACAGTTTTGCCTTTACAGAACATCACATAATTGGAATCAAAAAGGATGCAGCCTTTTATGTCTGGATTTTTCACCTGGCACAATGCTTTTGAAACTTAGCCATGTTGTTGCCCCTATCAGAAATGTTCTTTTTTGCTTCTGAATAGTATTCCACAGTGTGGATGTACCACAGTTTATCCACTCACCAGTTGATGGACATTTGTTTCCAGGTGTTAGCTATTATGAATAAAACTTTGTATGAACTTTTGTTAAAATGTCTTATGTGGACACAGGTTTTCATTTCTCTTGGGTCAGTACCCAGAAGCGAGATTGCTGGGCCATGTAGCACCTAGCTTTTACTAAGAATAGCTAAATACTTCCTGAGCACTAACTTTGCAACATGCAAAGTTCTAAGCTCTTAACAGGCCTGATATTACACAGTTCTTAAAACAGCAATCAAGTTATTACTGTTCTTGTTTTACTTACGAGGAAACTAAGGCACAAAGAGGTTAGGTCACTTGCCCGCCATCACACAGCTAGTGTGTAGCAGAGCCAGGATTCTCAAATTTAGGAATTGCAGGGCAAAGCAAAAACTATCAACTATTTTGCTTTGCTGCCTCCCTCAAGTCAAAGGCATGATGTCTGAGAGAGATCACAAATTTCTGACACTATATGGATTGTGGCCAAACATAGCCACTGCTGACTATTCCTTTCCTCCCTTTAAAATCATGACAATGAATACACTGGAACTCTGAGGGTCACTGTAATAACAACATGTCATTTTAAAGTCAGAACTTTATAGGATAATGTTGGGAAATGCTTTTAACTTTGTCACAGAAGTTTGTAAATATTAACTTACTGGTGTTTAATAACAACTCTAGGGGGCTTCCCGGGTGGCGCAGGGGTTAAGAATCTGCCTGCCAATGCAGGGGACATGGGTTCGAGCCCTGGTCAGGGAAGATACCACGTGCCGCGAAGCAACTAAGCCCCTGCACCATGACTACTGAGCCTGCACTCTACAGCCCGCAAGCCACAACTACTGAAGCCCACATGTCACATACTACTGAAACCCGCACACCTAGAGCCTGTGCGCCACAACGAGAAGCCACCGCAATGAGAAGCCTGTGCACCACAACGAAGAGTAGCCCCCACTCGCCGCAACTAGAGAAAGCCTGCGCGCAGCAACGAAGACCCAACGCAGCCAAAAATAAATAAATTAATTAATTAAATAAATCTATTTTTTTTTTAAAAAAAAAACACTCTAGGGGAAGCTGAAGTCAGCCCTCCTCTTCCACCAGCATGGCAAATACTCAGAGTTAATAACAAGGCTCTTTTGGAGATGTCTCCACCCTCATGACATGAAAGGCCATGTCAGGGGAAAAATACAAGGACTCTGGAATCAGACAGATCTGTTTTCAAATTTCAGCTCTGCTTTCTAGTGGACAGGTGCATACAGACCTCCTCACATGCAAAAATTGCTGTGAATAATTCCTAATTTGCAGCACAGCCATAAAGATTCGACAGCACAACATGGGTGAAAACACTGAACATGGTGTCTTACATATTTAATAAACCCTTCCTTTCCCTCCTTCCTCGTCTCTTCCAGAACGTACTGTTGAGCCTCCGAAATTAGTGAGATAGAAGTTGGTTACTTAGCAAAAACCTTTATTGGTTTAACTTTTCATCCAAGTAGCAGCAAAGGACAGACTGGAAAGTGGTTCTTTAAAATTTCTCATCTTAAAAAAAACGTTATGCAAACTTCGCATTTTATTTCACGATATAATGAAATTACTTTAATATAAAAATGTTGTATATTTACCTCCAGCTAAGTAACTTAGCTTTCTCTGGAAAATTTTAAGGATATTTGTTTTGGGATGATTTCCCCTGATAAATGGTGGCTTTATTTACACGCTGCCACACTGCCACTTACATGGGATATGAAGACTCCCAATTATAAAGCATGAACCCACGAAGTCTTACCTAAGACTTCAAAAAGATTTCACACACTTGGGTCATTATTGGCTACTGTCTGCAATCTCTTTACATCATTCTAACATCTACCCTACAATGCAGCCCACTTTGCAGTCTTGGCTCCAAAAACTTATAACTCTGAATTCTCCAAATGAGAAAAACAGCTACTTTCTGTTACCCCTTTGTGCAGCCTCCTGGCTACTTGTAAGGTAAAGAGATACTGGTTGTAATCTGCTTTCTGAGACAAATCTCTGTAATGGCTACAATAGTAAACAAATACTGCAAATCTGGAAGCGTTTTTCAAATAACAAGAAGACACGGGACAAGCATGACCTTAAGTAAACTGGGATGACAGAGGAGTGATAGTTTTTTGTTGTTTTTTTTCAGTTACATATTTTTTTTCAGATTATTTTTCCATTATGGGTTATTATAAGATATTGAATATAGTTCCCTGTGTTATACAGGAAATCCTTCTTGCTTATCTATTTTATGTATAGTAGTGTGTATCTGTTAATGCCATACTCTTAATTTATCCCTCCCCACTCCCTTTCCCCGTTGGTAACCATAAATTTGTTTTCTATGTCTGTGAGTCTTTTTCCATTTTGTATATTGATTCATTTGTATTATTTTTTAGATTGACATATAAGTAATATTATATAATATTTGTCTTCTCTGACTACTTACTTCGCTTAGTATGATACTCTCTAGGTCTATCCATGTTGCTGCAAATGGCAATATTTTATTCTTTTTTATGGTTGAGTAATATTTCAGTGTGTGTGTGTGTGTGTATATGTATATATATATATATATATATATATACCACATCTTCTTAAGCCAATCATCTGTTGAGGACACTTGGATTGTTTCCATGTCTTGGCTACTATAAATAGTGCTGCGATGAACATTGGGGTGCAAGTATCTTTTAAAATTAGAGTTTTCACCTTTTTTGGATATATGCCCAGCAGTGGGATTTCTGGATCACATGGTAGCTCTATTTTTAGTTTTTTAAGAAAATTCCATACTGTTCTCCGTAGTGGCTGTACCAGTCTACATTCCCACTAACAGTGTAAGAGGGTTCTCTTTTCTCCACACTCTCTCCAGCATTTATCATTTGCAGACTTTTTGATGATAGCCATTCTGACTGGTGTGAGGTGATACCTCACTGTGGTTTTGATTTGCACTTCTCTAATAAATAGTGATGTTGAGCATCTTTTCATATGCCTGTTGGCCATCTGTGCCCATTTTTTGATTGGGTTAGCTTTTTTTTTTTTTGGATTTAGTTATATGAGCTGTTTGTATATTTTAAATATTAACCCCTTGTTGGTCACATCCTTTGCAAATATTTTCTCCCATTTCAGAGGTTGTCTTTTCGTTTTGTTGATGGTTTCCTTTGCTATGCAAAAACTTTTTAAGTTTGATTAGGTCACATCTGTTGATTTTTGCTCTTCTTTTGTCTTGGGAGGTGGATCTAAGAAAATATTGCTATGATTTATATCCAAGAATGTTTCACCTATGTTCTCTTCTAGGAGTTTTATGGTATCATGTCTTATATTTAGGTCTTTAAACCATTTTGAGTTTATTTTTGTAATATGGTGTGAGGGAGTGTTCTAATTTCACTGATTTGCATGTAGCTGTCCAGCTCTCCCAACACCACTTGCTGAAGAGATTGTCTTTTCTCCAACATATATCCTTGCCTCTTTTGGCGCAGATTAATTTACTGTGGGTGTGTGGGTTTATTTATGGGCTCTCTATTCTGTTCCATTGATTTTCATGTGTGTTTCTGTGCCAGTGCCACACTGTTTTGATTACTGTAGCTTTGTAGTACTGCTAAAGTCTGCGGGGGCGCGTGTTATGCCTCCAGCTTTGTTCTTTTCCTTCAGTATTGCTTTGGCAATTCTGGGTCATTTGTGGTTCCATATAAATTTTAGAATTATTTGTTCTAGGTCTGTGAAAAATGTCATGGGATTTTAATAGGGATCACATTAAATCTGTAGATTGCTGTGGGTAGTATGGCCATTTTAACAATGTTAAATCTTCCAATCCAAGAGCATGGGATACCTTTCCATTTCTTTGAATCACCTTCAACTTCCTTCATCAATGTTTCATAGTTTTCAGCATATAGGTCTTTCACCTCCTTGGTTAAGTTTATTCATAGTTTTTTGTTGTTTTTGTTTTTTTTCCCCAGTGTGATTTTAAATGGGATCATTTTTTCACCTTCTCTTTCTGATATTTTGTTAGTGTAAAGAAATGCAACAGATTTCTGTATATTAATCTTGTATCCTGCTACCTTGCTGAATTCATTTATCAGTTCTAATAGGTTTTATGTGGCATCTTTAGGCTTCTCTATATAGAGTATCACGTCATCTGCAAATAACAACAATTTTACCTCTTCCCTTCCAATCTGGATACCTTTTATTTCTTTTGCTTGTTTGACTGCCGTGGCTAGAACTTCCAATACTATGTTAAATAGAAATGGTGAGAGTGGGCATCCTTGTCTTGTTCCTGAATTTGGCAGAAAGGCTTTCAGCTTTCACTATTATGTATTATGTTGGCTGTGGGTTTGTCATAAATGACTTTTACTATGTTGAGATATGTTCCCTCTGTACCCACTTTGGTGAAAGTTTTTATCATGAAGGGATGTTGAATGTTATCAAATGCTTTTTTTGCATCTATTAAGATGATCATATTTTTGTCTTTTCTTTTGTTAATGTGGTATACCACATTGATTGATTAGTTTATGTTGAACCATCCTTGCTACCCTGGAATGAATCCAGCTTGATCATGATGTATGATCCTTTTTATGCATTACTGGATTCAGTTTGGTAATATTTTGTTGGGGATTTTTACATCTATATTCATTAGAGATATTGGCCTGTAATTTTCTTTTTCTGCAATGTCTTTGTCTGGCTTTGGTATCAGGGTGATAGTGACTCCATATATGAATTTGGGAGTGTCCTCTCCTCTTTAATCTTTTGGAATAGTTTGAGAAGGACTGGGGTAAGTTCTTCTTTGTATGTTTGGTAGAATTCCTCAGTGAAGCCTTTCAGTCCTGTACTTTCGTTTGCAGGGAGTTTTTTGTGTTTTTTTTTTTTAATTACAGATTCTATTTCACTTCTAGTGATTGGTCTGTTCAAATTATGTGTTTCTTCTTGACTCAATTTTGACAGGCTATATATTTCTAGAAACTTGTCCCTTTCTTCTAGGTTGTCCAATTTGTTCATAGTATTTTCTTATTATTTTTGTATTTCTGTGGTATTGGTTTTTATTTCTCTTTCATTTCTTATTTTGTTTATTTGGGTCCTCTCTCTTTTCTTCTTGGTGATCCTGGCTAGAGGTTTGTTGATTTTGTTTATTTTTCAAAAAACCAGCTCTTGGTTTTATTGATTTTTCTATTGTTTTCTTGATCTCTGTTTTATTTATTTCCTCTCTGATCTTTACTATTTCCTTCCTTCTGCTAACTTTGGGTTTTGTTTGTTCTTCTTTTTCTAGTTCTTTTAGGTGGTAGGTTAGGCTGTTTGAGATTTTTCTTGATACAGGAAGGCCTGTATTGCTATGAATGTCACTCTTAGAACTGCTTTTGCTGCATCCTATAGGTTTTGTAAGGTTGTGTTTTCATTGCCATTTCTCTTGAAGTATTTTCTGATTCCCTCTTTAATTTCATTGTTGACCCACTGGTTTTTCTGTAGTATGTTATTTAGTCTCCATGTGATCATTTTTTTCATGTTTTTATTTCTGTGGTTGATTTCCAGTTTCATCCTGTTGTGGTCAGAAAAGATGCTTGAAATAATTTCTATCCTCTTAAACTTGTTGAGGCTTATTTTGTGTCCTAGTGTGTGGTCCATCCTAGACAATGTTTCATGTCCATTTGAAAAGAATGTGTATTCTGGGTTTTGGGAATGTAGTGCCCTGTAAATATCAAGTAAGTCCAATTGTTCCATTGTATCATTTAATGTCTCTGTTGCGTATTGATTTTGTCTTAGAGATCTGTCCATTGATGTCAGAGGGGTATTAAAAGTCTCCAACTATAATTGTATTCCTGTCAATTCCTCCCTCTATGTCTGTTAGTATTTGTTTTATATATTTAGGTGCTCCCATATTGAGTGCATGTGTTAACGAGTATAATATCCTCTTCTTGTATTGACCCCTTTATCATTATACAGTGTCCTTCTTTGTCTTTCTTTATGAACTTTGTTTTAAAGTCTACTCTGTCTGATATGAGTATTGCTACCCCTGCTTTCTTGTAGTTTCCGTTTGCATGAAATATCTTTTTCCAACCCCTCACTTTCAATCTCTGTGTGTCTTTCAGCCTAAACTGAGTCTCTTGTAGGGCAGTATATTATTGGTTCCTTTTTGTTTTTTTTCTTAAATCCAATCGGCCACTCTATTTTTTTTGTTTGGAGCATTTAGTTCATTTAAAGTAATTCTTGATAAGTATGTATTTATTGCCATTTTAAACCTTGTTTCCAGTTGATTTTATAATTCTTATTAATTCTTCTTATTAATTTCTTCTCCTTTTTGTTTTTCCTTTTGTGGTCTGATGGTTTCCTCTTGTATTATGCTTGAGTTCCTTTGTTTTTGGTTTTTGTGACTCTATTGTATAATTTTGATTTGTGGTTACCCTGGTTTTTAAGTATGTTGACACATAACTATATCTACTGGCTTTAGACTAAGTCATACAAGTTCAAACACATTCTGAAAGATCTACATTTTTTTTTACTCCCCTCCCCCACATTTTGTGATTTTGATGCCCTATTTTACATCTTCATGTTTATCCTTTTGCTATTAACTGTAGCTATAATTGCTTTCACAAAAATCATTTGATTGTTTTTTAATCTATGTACTGGCTTATTTAAGTAATCTTCAATCAGTTTATATATTTTCCTTTCTTATTGTGAGTCTCCCTTTCCTATAGGTTTTTTTTTTTTTTTTTTTGTGGTACGCGGGCCTCTTACTGTTGTGGCCTCTCCCATTGCAGAGCACAGGCTCCGGACGCACAGGCTCAGCGGCCATGGCTCACAGGCCCAGCCGCTCCGCGGCATGTGGGATCTTCCCAGACCGGGGCACGAACCTGTGTCCCCTGCATCGGCAGGTGGATTCTCAACCACTGTGCCACCAGGGAAGCCCTCCTATAGATTCTTGACTCTTTTCTACTTAGAGAAGACCTTCCAATATTTCCTTTAGGTTAGGTTTAGTATTGCTGCATTCTTTTAGTTTTTGCTTATCTGAGAAATTCTTTATCTCTCTTTCTATTCTAAATGATAATCTTCCTAGGCAGGGTATCCCAGGTTGTAAGTTTTTCCCTTTCAGGACTTTGAATATATCATTCCACTCCCTTCTGGCCTGCTAAGTTTCTGTAGAGAAATCATCTGATAGCCTTATAGGGGTTCCCTCGTGACTGACTCTTTTCTCTTAGTGCTTTTAGAATCTTTAACTTTTGCCATTTTAATTATGATATGTCTTGGTGTGGGTCTGTTTGGGTTCATCTTGTTTGGGATCTTCTGTGCTTCCTATACCTGGATATCTGTTTCCTTCTTTAGGTTTGGGAAGTTTTCAGCCACCATTTCTTCAAATACCTTTTCAACCCCCTTCTCTCTTTCTTTTTCTTCTGGAACCTCTATTATGCATAGGTTGGTGTGCTTTATATTATCTTATAAATCTCATATGTTGCTTTCTCTTTTTTTTTTTTTCATTTTCTTTTCTGTCTGCTGTTCTGCTGGGTGATTTCCATTATTCTATCTACCAGATCACTTATTCATTCTTCTGTGTTATTTAGTCTGCTATTCATTGCTTTTAGATCAGTTTTTATCTTGGCAATTGAACTGTCTAATTTTGATTGCTTCCTATTTCTAGTTTCTAGCTTCTTGTTACAGTGACCTGCATTTCTTTCTTAATTCCTTTAGCATTTTTATTACCTCCTTTTTGAACTCAGGGTCAAGTACACTGAGTTTGTTCTTTCAGGGGATTTCTCTTGTTCTTTTAATTGTGAGTAGTTACTTTGCTTTTGCATTTACTTACATTTCTTATATTTACATTACTTACATTTCTCTGTCTCTATGAATTTAGGAGAAATAGTTATCTACTTTGTTCTTGAAGGTCTGTTTTTATGTGGGAGCATTCCTGTGCAGGCTGTGAGTCCAATATTTTTGGTGCTAGGGCTGTTTTTGGTATGAATGCCTGCCACATCTTTCCTCAGAGTGTGCTGGACATTATCCCCTTGATAGGGGGTTGACTGCTGTTCTGGTGTCCAGATCCTGCACTGGGTGTTGGGTGATGCCTCCTCTTTGCTCCATGGCTGTCACAGCCCTGTCAGTGGTGAGGTCTGCTCCCCACTTGTTGCAGTAGAAGTCCTGAGGGTCAGGTTCAATAAAGCTCCATTGTACTTAAGTATATGCTCTGCCCCCAAGGAAGTGAGCTCTGAAGCAAGTGAGACCCATTGTGGTCACCACAAACCTATGCGCTACCCATGCAGGTGTCCAAGATTTTGCCCAGAAGCAGCCCAAGGTCACATTCCTTTCTCTGTTGTATTCATCCCAGACCTAGTACTAAGCTGGTGGAGGAGGCCGGAGCATCGTGGCTGCAGGAATTGAGGTGGTTGTGCTGTGGCCTGGGACCTGTGCTGCCTCTATGGCAGGCCTCTTCCTGTACCTGTCCACCCCAGATACAGCTCCAAGCTGTGGTGTGGGGTGGGCTTAACTACAGCACTCCTGCTGAGAAAGGAACTGCTGCATACTCCTATCCAGGGGCTGTCCACTGAGGACATGGGATTCTGTGATGCCACTGACCACCACATGTGCACGCCAACAAAGTCCACTACTGCCCAGATCTGGCCCCACTGTTGGAGGGCTGATAATGAGCTCAGATGTCAGCCCCACCCCAACCCTGTACATACTCACAAAGCCTGCACCACCGGAGCCGTGCTCTGCTGTTAGCAAGCTGACAGTGGGGTTCCGTTGGTGGACCCACGTCCCACCCTACATGCACTAACAATGGACCACACTTCAGGCCCTCCAGCCTGTCTCCAAGCAGCTAGACCAAGTCCTCTCCCAAGGTCCCTTCGCTGCAGTTTCAGCACTTTAGCACATACTAGCAGCCCTGCCCGGTGTGCATTTCAGGCTTGGAAGTGTAGCAAGGTGGCAGTAGTCAGCATCAGGGCTGGTCTCTCTCTGCTCTGATTGCTAGCAAGCCAGCAAGTACACATGTCTCATGAGCAGAGTCCAGGCCCCTCCAGCTCCCTATCTGTCCCAGTGGGCCTCCCAGCAGACAGGGGAGTTTCATAAAGCAAGGGCCTGCCTGTGTGGACACTCCCTTCTTTACAGATCCCCCCAGGGGTGCTGGTCCCATCCTGATGCCTTTTGTTTGTTTGTTTGTTTTTTTGTCCTACTCAGTTACATGGGATCTTTCTTTCAGCTTTGGTCATTTAAGAGATCTTCTGCCACTGTCTGGTTGGTTTTTTGTGAGAGTTGTTCTACTTGTAGATGTAGTTTTTGATGTGCTTACATGGGAAGGTGAGTTCTACATCCTTCTACTCTGCCATCTTGATCTCCCAATAGTTTTTTACTCAATTGAAAAGACGTTAACATATTAATCCTGAGAAGCCAAAGGATTTAATTCAGCTATGCTAGTGGATGTGGTTGCTCAGTTATATATGCATTATGATAAAGGAAATAATTTAGTCCTTAAAACATATTTTTATGAAAGAGCATTTTCATTTTGTCTTAAGATAATGCCACATGCCCCCTTTCACTGACGCCACACACACTTGTAAGTATGTTATTCGGAAGTCCCTGGATATTATAAATACCCTGAGCAACATGTAAAGTCACAGAAATCTTGCTTTCATTATTTTGTCATCAAAATCCCCTTGACAAACTTTTCTTTCCCCCCTTAACTCTCTCTCCTGGAAGGCAAGGGTGGGAATTCCTTGTGTATGAGATCCTGACCCACAGCACAGTGGGCGGTTGACAGGTAACAATAACATTTGCTCTCAGAAGCTACGTTTTTTTTAACATCTTTATTGGAGTATAATTGCTTTACAATGGTGTGTTACTTTCTGCTTTATAACAAAGTGAACAGTTATACATTTCACATGTTCCCATATCTCTTCCCTCTTGCGTCTCCCTCCCGCCCACCCTCCCCATCCCACCCCTCTAGCTGGCCACAAAGCACCAAGCTGATCTCCCTGTGCTATGTGGCTGCTTCTCACTAGCTATCTATTCTACATTTGGTAGTGTATATATGTCCATGCCACTTTCTCACTTTGTCACAGCCTACCCTTCCCCCTCCCCACATCCTCAAGTCCATTCTCTAGTAGGTCTGCATCTCCTTTCCCATCTTACCCATAGTTTCTT
>NC_041219.1:92956864-92967370 GCF_002837175.3 Physeter macrocephalus
TTTTTGATATTGAGCTGCATGAGCTGCTTGTAGATTTTGGAGATTAATCCTTTGTCAGTTGCTTCATTTGCAAATATTTTCTCCCATTCTGAGAGTTGTCTTTTGGTTTTGTTTATGGTTTCCTTTGCTGTGCAAAAGCTTTTAAGTTTCATTAGGTCCCATTTGTTTATTTTTGTTTTTATTTCCATTTCTCTAGGAGGTGGCTACTTTCAAAAGGAGTGGATTATTTTTAGCAATCCATGTAGGCTAATTGGTGAATAAAAAGTTAGGGAATTTCAATTCAACAAACATTATCTAGGTCCCCATTACATGCCAGCAAGTTACTGAAAGGATATGGGCCTCGTCCTTCTAGAGCTGACAGTCCAAGGGGAAGGGGAAGGAGGGTGGTTCAAATATAAAGGAAGGACATCTTACCCAAGCTGGATGGGAGAGTGGCAGGAGCCATTAAAGGCCTCTTGGAGGCAGGAACATCACCTGAAGGATGAGGAGGCATCAATAAATACAAAAACCAAATATAAGGGGGCCAGGTAGGCAGCAGAAAGACCAGTCAGAGGCATCAGACCTGAGTCCCAGACCTGCTTTTGCAACAACCAGGATCTGAGGTTGAGCAAGCCATTTGACCTTTCTAGTCCTTTTCCTTATCTATGATATGCAATGGTTAGATTATGTCAGTTGACCTTAACCCTTGCTGTGCATCAGAAATCATCTGGGATCTTTCTAAAAATCCTGGATCCTTCCCCGCAAAATGTGGTTTTAATTGGTGGGGCAGCAGTGTTTTGGGCAATAGCTTTCCAGGTGATGCTAGCCTGCAGCCCAGGCTGAGAACCACGGGCTGAGATGAGCTCTCAAGCCTATGGTTCTCAACCCTTAGCGCACAATTAGGCGAGACTCTCTGGGGAGGTGGGACCCAGGCATTGGTATTTTTGAAAGTTCCCAAGCTGATTCTGTGGTGCAGCCCAGGTTGAGAACCACTGTTCTAGGCCCTCTCACGACTTCAGTTTCCTATATGGCCAGTGAAAGACGGGAAAAGGAAGGAAAGAGAAGCCAGTTTCTCCCGTAAGAATGAGAATTCTTATGTCAAATTAAAAAGAGAATTGAGTGCCAAAAGCCCCCGATGGATTTTATATAGAGTTGTAACACACAGTAGGGTTGATTTTGGACATGTGCATAATTCATGTTGATGCATGACAGGTAGAAAATGTCCACTTCAAAATGCTCTCAGTTCTAAATTCAAAATTCCAAGGACTACATCTATAAAGTGACTCCATGGTGTGTTCTCTGCAATACTTAGAATATGATTTGCACGGTTGACTGTAATATGAACATTATATTCCCTACCCCCAAGGTTACTTAAATCCACTTATTAGGCAATGGTGAACTAAACAAACAGTAATTAGAAACACTCCAGACTACCTTTTAAATCTGTTGCTAAATTATATTTTGCCTGCACCAAACTCATACACACAGCATGTCTACAAGCATCATGAAACCAAAGCCTCAGAAATATTTACGTTAATAAGAGCATAAGCCACCTCTGGGCCCTCACATGGGATTCTTCAGGGAAGTAAGGGCTCCTTAAGATGAGGGCTGTTCATTACTGTTACTTCTCACATCTGGGTAAATAAAGCACTGCCCACATGTGGTTAGAAATCCCAGGAGAAAAGAACTCTCCGGAGGTCTGGAAACGAAGAACACCTCTGATCGACTGCCTCATTTCCTGAAATGAGTCAGAAATGAAAGTAATTCTTCAGAAAAGAACATCTGCATGGTGACGCAGCTTATAAAATAACGCCAGATGATACCTGTGACTAAGAGGCTGGGCCTGGGGAAGGAGGAACGGCCTGGACAACAGGGCTGGGGCCCCTACACTGCACTTAATCTTGGAGCTGCTGCTGTTAGCTTAGAGGGTCTGCAAATCCAATGAGCGGCTGGGCGTCCTGGTCTCAGCTGTAAATCTTGATTAGTGGTTAAGAATGCTCGCATGCCATTAGGAAGCTTGCCCCTCTCCAAAGGGTCGAAGCAGCCAGAAAGGATGCATATGTCGGTGTGGACAAGGAAACAGCAATGCTTACAAGAAAGACTATTTTGCTTAACTAAAAATAGTCTATGCCTGCTGATTTGGAGAGCCTTTCTTCCTGAGGAGGAAGGACCGCTGTACAGAGATGACCTAAGACCGCCCAGGGAGGCCCTTCCTTCACATTATGCAGGAAGGAGAGGTACTGGCATATGGTCAGGGACTGGAGGGTAAGAAAGACAAACACCTTTCACAACAACAACTCCAGTACGAACCAAGAGACAGGAAGGTGAAAAACAACGGCTGTCGTCACCAAAATCAGACGCCAGTTATTTTTATTAGGTGGTCCATTACTATTCTTTCCATAATGGTTATTAAAAAGAAATGCATCTCCATAGTTTATAATGCTGGTGGGGGGCTGAGGAGGCTGGAAACAATCTAAATGCCCATTAATAAGTGACTAGTTAAATTAAAATCTCGTACATACACAATGGAATACTATGTAGCCATTTAAAAGAAGACCAATCCAGAGCGTGTGCAGACCCACAGATATGCATTTCATAGGATACATGAAGACAGGAGGAAAAAAGGCTCCTGGACTCTGATTAGAGCTAAACAGAGTATGTAAACGTGCATGTAAATGTATTTAAAGAAGCTGCCTTAGTGCAGGAGAAGGGGGCTAGGAGAGTGTCATTCTTCCTTTTATATCCTCAATACAGTCTGAATTATCTTTTCAAGTACATACCACCCCACTGTGGTTAAATAATAGGCATTAACTAGGAAGGCTATTTTTGGTTTCTTCTTTGTACTAGTCTCTCTATATATAATTTAAAACAAATGAATGTTATTTTAAATAGATATGGGCTGAACTATGTCTCCTCAAAATGCATATGTAGAAGCCCTAACTCCTGGTACCTCAGAATGTGACTATATTTGGAAACGGGCCTCTCAAGAGCTGATGAGTTAAAATGAGGCTGTTAGAGTGGGCCCTAATCCAATCTGATTGGAGCCTTTAGAAGAGGAGGAAATATGGACACACAGAGAGACCCCAGGATGTTCACACACAGAGGAAAGACCATGCGAGGACACGGCGGGAAGGTGGTGTCCACAAGCCAAGGAGAGAGGCCTCAGAAGAAACCAAATCTGTTGACACCCTGACCTTGGACTTCCAGGCTGCAGAACTGTGAGAAAATAAATTCTGTTGTTTAACCCTCCCAGTCAGGTATTTTATATGGAAGCCCTAGTACACTAACACAGTACAGGCATTCCTCATTTTATTGCACTGCACTTTGTGGATACTGTGTTTATTACAAATTGAAGGCTTATGGCAACTCTGCATCAAGCAAGTCTATTGGCGCCATTTTTCCAACAGCATTTGGTCACTTCATGTCTCTGTGTCACATTTTGGTAATTCTCACAATATTTTAAACTATTTCATTATTGTTATATTTGTTACGGTGATCTATGATCAGTCATCTTTGGTGTTACCATTGTAATTGTTTTGGGGTGCCACGAACTGCACCCACATAAGACAGCAAACTTAACTGATAAATATAGTGTGTGCTCTGACTGCTCCATCAACCAGCTGTTCCCCATCCCACTCCTTCTCCCCGGGCCTCCCTGCTCCCTGAGACACCACAATATTGAAACTAGCCCAGTTAGTAAGTGAAAGGAAGAGTCAAGCAATGTGGCAAACGTCATTGCTGTCATGGTAAGAAAATGCCACAGCAGCCACCACCCTGATCAGCCAGCAGCCGTCAACATCAAGACCTTCCATCAGCAAAAAGATGACTTGCTGAAGGCTCAGATAATGGTTAGCATTTTTTAGCAATAAAATATTTTCAAATGAAGGTATGTACCTTGTTTTTTTTGACATAATGCTATTATACACTTAATAGACTACAGTATAGTGTAAACTTAACTTTTATATGCACTGGGAAACCAAAAAATTTGTGACTCGCTTTATTGCGATGTTTGCTTTGTTGCGATATTTGCTTCATTATGGTGGTAGGGAGTCAAACCCACAGTATCTCCCAGGGATGCCTGTATATACATAAATAGATGGGTGAAATTCAAACTAACATAACATGGAGCCAGGCGCCCAAAAGTCTTCAGTGGGTCAAAACCCCGCTATGTCTGCTGTGAGGAAGAAGGCCTCATCTGGCACGTGAATAAATTGGGGCACATGATGCTTCTGACTAGATCAGGGTAACCCAATTTAGTGACTTGGGCCAGGACTAGAACAGGTTTCCTATCTCAGGATTCAGTCTGCTTATGCCACTTACCTTTTGCTTAACAAATCCCATAACTCAAAGGAATAGAGCTCAAGATATGTTATTAGTGTCCTTTAAAGGCTTGGCTTATATTCAAAAGGCTTTCTTCTTGTGCTGATAACTAATGAAAAAGAACGTGTAACTGTAATATTATTAATCAATTTAAAAAATAAAAGATTTGGTACCAGGGTTTGTAAAAAATTCAAAAAACAAAACAAAATGCCATATTTCTGCACCCACCTTATTTTTTTATAGCTTAATACATGTGGTCTCAGGTCACAATGCAATATATTAAAAGTATGATACTCCTAGGCTAAAATATCTTTATGAAATTGTATAGATTTTTATAAATTAATCAATCCTCCCTTTAAAAATTAGAGTTTAGTGATAAAAGATATTAAAGCCACAGACTTTACCTACAGATTCTATAATGCAGAAGTGGGCTAAGATCCAGGCACATGAAAAGAAGATCAAAACTTGAAGCTAAGTATTTGGTACAGTCAGTTCAGGCCACGTTCTGAGGAGGGCAGACTCACTTTTGCCTTGAATGGTCAGGGAAAGTTTCAACAAGGGCAAGAGCTCTAAACCAATCTGGTATTAGACACATAAAGGCTAGGGAGAGGTAATATATCCAGGTCTGCCTTGCCACTGAGTATAAAGTTTTAAAGGCAAGAACTATGTACCTAAGATCCTAACAGAGTGCCTGGCACATAGTAGGCATCTGCCAGAGCTGGGGTGGGGAACAGTGGGGGAAACTACACAGTATGCTCACCGTGGGGTCTGTGGTGCAGGTTCTTGTAAGGAGGTTGTGGGATATAAAGTTAAAGCAATTGGGGCCAACCTGTAGACTGACTGAAGTCTGGGGAGTCTTTAAAGGTGTTTCTGAAAGAGAATATTATAGAACACAGATGGGACCAGCAGTGACAGGCAGAATGGACCAGAGAAATGACATGGAATCAATCAATCAAACAGTTAATCAAAGGAGGTTAATCATGTAATCTATTGGGAAAAGTCTCAGCTTCCTAATCTATAAAATGGGCATCATACTACCTATCTTCATAGGGCTATTATGAATACTAAAGTTGGGCATAACACATGGCCTGACAGTAAGCACTTAAGAAAATATAATTGCTATTGTTATCATAATGACTATTCCACACTGAAAAATAGAGAAGGAAATGAGTGAGAGAACAAGTGTGAGGTGCAGAAGCAGGGTATGTCTCCTTGGGCTCTCAAGTCCTTTAAAGAGAGGATGATGGGCTTCCGTGGTGGCGCAGTGGTTGAGAGTCCGCCTGCCGATGCAGGGGACATGGGTTCATGCCCCGATCCGGGAAGATCCCACATGCCACGGAGCGGCTGGGCCCGTGAGCCGTGGCCGCTGAGCCTGCACGTCCAGAGCCTGTGCTCCGCAACCGGAGAGGCCACAGCGGTGAGAGGCCCGCGTACCGCAAAAAAAAAAAAAAAAAAAAGAGGATGATAATGGTTTTGGAGTGGAATGTATTGCATTTATTCCTTAGTTCTCCAGAACTTAATACATCAATACAGGCAAATCAGATGTCTGAAATGATCTTTAAAATCAACATACTCCAAAATCAATTGTTAAGTTGCCTTTGTATAAAAGTAACTATATGGGTTAAGGCTAATCAGTTTTGAAACACTAAATTAACAGACTCAGATATAAATCCAGAAGAACAATTTTCATAATGAAAATGCCAATGCCTTTCTAATTAAGGATTTAATTGACAACATAAAAGACTTCAGATAAATCAGGAATTGTAGGGCTTCCCTGGTGGCGCAGTGGTTGCGCGTCCGCCTGCCGATGAAGGGGAACCGGGTTCGTGCCCCGGTCTGGGAAGATCCCACATGCCGCAGAGCGGCTGGGCCCGTAAGCCATGGCCGCTGGGCCTGCGCGTCCGGAGCCTGTGCTCCGCAACGGGAGAGGCCACAGCAGAGGGAGGCCCGCATACCACAAAAAAAAAAAAAAAAAAAAAAATCAGGAATTGTTCCTTTCTCTCATAAATGAAAGGACCTGATAACTCTATGAATTATTTTGAGATATTGATTATCAGAAATTGTTTAGAATCTAAGCTACAGGATTTTCCAACTGCATAATAATCACCTCATATTGGGGCTGAGAGCCTCAGACCACATTTGGTGCTCTGGCTTTTTAAGTTCCTTTTTCTGGTTATTATCAGAGGGCCCACAGTGCTATATTTAGTCATTAGAGACATATGAAGCTCTACTGAAGATAATGGCATTTTGTCTAACAGGAAGCAATGCTAACTTTCTTTTTGTCAACTTGACCTTAGAAGGAAGAGTTACTACACATTAAAAAAAATACATGCACATTTACATAAATACATACACGTGTACCCATGGTAAAAGGTTTACCAACTAACCTTTATGTATCAAACATCATGAAATTAATACATCAGAGATCCGTGTTAATATTCCTATTCTCAACATACATGATCTATTTAACAACTGCTTACTCTTTGGCCCTGAACCAGGTTTCCACATTTACTATCTCATTGAAGGGTATATTACTTCTTAAAATTAATTCAAAAACAAAACAACAAAAAAAACAGAACCCACAAAATTATCCAAAGGGACTAACACAAAGGGAGAAAAATAAGGCATAACTGATTAGTTTTGCCAGAGCCAAGAGAAACTTTCCAATAAACAACGAGGCCCAGATGAAGAGAGAGTTAGCAGTCAAACAAATTAGTCAACTAAAGGAACTCCAACACACCAGCATAATGTGATGACTGTAGATAGATATTAGCCAGCACACATACCTATCCAATACTGAAAATGAGTAACATCTTAGAAGAAAACAGCAGAGAACAAAATAAGGAATTTAGAAGTGGGAAGAAGAAAAGGATTCCTGTAAAGAGAAGAACAAAGGCTAAGACAACATGGGACAGGTAATGGGGTAACCGCCAGATAAATCAAGAGAAATGAGTTTGAATCTCTCTTCTTTGTCCACCCAACTGGTTTTCTTCAGAATGTTTCTTAACTTTTCTAACCCTCAGAATCTTCATCTGTTGTCTGAACAGGGAAATATTGTACGATATCCAAAAGTCTCTTGCAGCTTGGATAAAAGACCAGAAGTTTCTGTTTAGATGATAAAGTTACTTTTTTTTAAAATAGGCTACTTTTATTGCACAGTGGGCTTCAAGTGCACAAGTCTGGAATTTCACAGAAGGGAGCCCCGTGGAGCACAGCCCTGAAGCCTGAGCCAAACCAAGGCCTCTGAAATGAGTACAAACAGCTGGACAGTGTGAACATTCCCTGTGCTACAATGTTGACCTCGGCCACAATCCCTTTGCCTCTGCCCTTCCTAGCTCTTCCTCGTCGGAAACACTCTTTACCCAATCCCAACGCTTCACACAATCCTGCCAAATGCAAGTAAGACACACATTTATGAAAAAGTTGGTAGAGCTCATCAGGTGTAATAGGAAATGAAAACGTTTGGTGGCCACCCCTGACCTTGAGAAATGACAGTAACCAGTTCTACGTATTGCCCTGTTACAATGAGTAGACCAGTAAGTCCCCCTTTCAAAATCTTCATAAAGTAATCTGAAATGTGAAAAAATATTTATGCCTACAACAATCTCACAGTATTATTTATAACAGCCAAATAATCTGCTACACGTTAGATCTGCAACAATCAAGGGATGATTGTGTAAATGGTACCTCGACTTAAACTCTCCTCCACAACCCCTGTACTCACCCTCCATGGGAATCAAATTGCCTGCTGATGAACAACCTCTTCACCAGACTTAAGATCCTGGAGGCAAAAACCATGTTTTGTTCATGGACTCAGCCACAAAGTCTACCTCACAGTGAAGACAAAATAAGTATCTGTGAAATGTTTGCTAGCAAAGGCTTCCACGTCAATTCTGTCTGGTGGAATATTATGCAGCTATTAAATGTGGCTTGTGAAGCATTTTTAAATACAAGGAATGCTGATGATGAAAAGGTCCTGGAGACGAAAAGCGGTGAATGTATATAATGCCACTGAATTGTACGTTTGAAATTGGGTAAAATGGTCAATTTTATGTTCTGTATATTTTACCACAGTGAAAAATAAATATTACGGAATGCTTATGAGGCAAGTTAAGTGGAAAGACAGGATACTGTATTTCTAAACTATATAAAATTCTGCATTTTTAGAAGGCTGGAAAGAAGCACACTAGGATATTCATGTTTGGTTTCTCTTTGAGCAGTAGCATTAGGGGTGATTTCTGTTTTATTTGCAATTTTGTTTTTTCCAAAATATCTGCAATGGACCACTTACAGTCATACCTTGGTATCCGCGGGTGATTGGTTCCAGCACCCCTGCAGTTACCCAAATCCTGAATGCTCAAGTTCCTTATATAAACTGGTGTAGTATTTGCATATAACCTAAGCATATCCTCCTGTATACTTTAAGTCATCTCTAGATTACTTATAATACCTAATGCAATGTAGATGCTATGTAAATAGTTGCTGGCTTGTGGCAAATTCAAGTTTTGCTTTTTGGAACTTTCTGGAAATTCTGGGGGGGAATATTTTTGATCCACGGTTGGTTGAATTGGTGGATGCAGAACCTGCGGATACAGAGAGCTGACTGTGTAACAATCAGAAAAATACATGGCACAGCAGACGTCAGGGATAGGAAGGTTTGGTTACCAACAGGTTTAATTTGGATGAGAATCATTCACCTTGCTATGAGCCTTGATACTGCATACCATCTGTGCTTGCCCACACTGTGGAGACAACCCAAAGGCATGCCATTAGGGTTAAAATGTTAACTTTATTATATTGAAATGTCTTTCTCTTCTTTTTCTTTTTGCAATGCTGGAAAGCATGCATTACAATTTGCTGCTCCATAAGTATGCTTTGTCCAGGCTGAGAAATAGGAATAGGTGATTGTTTTGGACATAGAAGTGCCAAACTGCATCAAATGCACAGTTGTTCTCAGAGGTGAAGGCTTTCTGGACCTGGGACGGGCCAGTTTGGAATGCCTCATAGAGAATGAGGCATCCAGACAGACTCAGTAAACATGAGAATCACCACCATAGAGAATCATCTAATTTAAGGATAAATTAGAAGCAAGGCCTTTGGAGTTGCACAGACTCAGGATTGAAGTAACATATGAAAAAGACCTAGGACTGCCACCTATAATTGTCATCTTGAGTGCTCCTGGCCTCAGTTTCCCCACAAATAAATGGGGATAATAATACCTGCCCCTTGGGTATTAAATGGGATGATGTTTGCAAATCTGAGACGCAAGAAAACCCAGAGCAGAGCCTGCAGTCAGTAGGTGCTCAATCAGTATCACTGGTTTCCTTTCCTTCTTTTGATCGAGTGTCTAATCTGGGAAAGCAACAGTATAAATGACTTGAATGCTAAAAATGACCAACTGTCTATAAGCAATAAAGTTAATATGATAGGAGTAAAGGAAGATATTTTCAATAATATTTTAATTTATCCCATCAATTCAGTTCTCATATAGTTCAAAACAATATTCCTATTCTTTGTTCCTTAGTAATAGGAAAATATTAATCACTATTCTCTGTGTACTTTACACACCTGAGACCATGAAGCCACCCTTCACTTCCTTCTTCAGCGTTCCCATCTTAAAATCTTTCATTCCTTTAAACAAGCTCTGAGCCCTCTGCAAGTTCCCCCCAACACTGTAAGGGATCCTCCGAATCCCTCTGAGCAGGGCTGAGTTTCGCATAAGGCAAGCACCTGATCCATGCATCCCAATGTTGAGCTTTGGAAAATACAACTAATCATTATGCTTCTGAAGGTTACTTGACTTGGGGCCACTGATGGGGGTGTGTTGGCGCTCCCAAGACAGATCAAAGTGTGACCAATAGTGCCCTCCGTCTGCTCCGGTAACCTTTGTCCCTTGCTTTGCTTTGCCATCATCAACACTGTTTAGCAAGCCGATACCTTCTGAGATTGCATCGGATTCAACATTGCACCAAATTTCTCCCTTCAAAAGAGCAGCCTGGGGCTTCCCTGGTGGCGCAGTGGTTGCGAGTCCGCCTGCCGATGCAGGGGACACGGGTTCGTGCCCCGGTCTGGGAAGATCCCACGTGCCACGGAGCGGCTGGGCCCGTAAGCCATGCCGCTGGGCCTGCGCGTCCGGAGCCTGTGCTCCGCAACGGGAGAGGCCACAGCAGTGAGAGGCCCGTGTACCGCAAAAAAAAAAAAAAAAAA
>NC_041219.1:92974141-92988123 GCF_002837175.3 Physeter macrocephalus
GCGCCCCGGTCTGGGAGGATCCCGCATGCCACGGAGCGGCTGGGCCCGTGGGCCATGGCCGCTGAGCCTGCGCGTCCGGAGCCTTTGCTCCACAACGGGGGAGGCCACAGCAGGGGAGGCCCCGTGTACCGAAAAAAAAAAAAAAAAAAGACCACTCTCTTATACTTCAATTTTTTAAATTTATTCTCACTCATTTAATTTATAAGACGAGTGAATCACTATATCCAGTCTTCTCAAAAACTCCCTTCGGGATCCTGATTAGCACTGTAGTAAACTAAAAAAACAAACCTGAAAAGCAGGAGGACTTTACTACTGTCTCCCCAGACAGGGAGCACCAAAACCCCGACATTTACTTAAATATGTTGCAATCTTGGTAAAGCTTACAGTTTTCTTCACTGAAGCCTTGTAAGTTTAGGAGGGTGACATGTTGAGACATGTACTGTAGACAGATTAATCTGGCAATGGTACAAAAAGGTGGATTTGAGAAGACAAGATTGGAAAGCTGCAATACAAACTGAGAGATAAGGCCACAGTCCCGATGAAAGACACAGAAGCCTAGGACCAAGGCGGTGATATTTGGGATGGAGGAAAGAGAATGGACTCAGAAAACACAGGAGATAGAATTTAAAGGACTGGGTATGGAGAAAAAGCAGCAGCAGGGAGGTGTGAGGAGAGAGAGGAGGTGGGCAAAGTGGATAGGGGATGCCATTCACTGGGAGAGGGAACACAGGAAGAGATGCATTTTTCAGCGTGTGCATTTTGAGGTGGGGAGGTGGGGAATAATGAGTTCGACTGTGAACATTAAATCACTGAACACATTCTGAGTGCCTACTACACGCCAGATGCCTTGCCGAGTGCTGGGGTCCGTGGTGAACCAGACTGAGGAGGTCACAGGACAGGTGGAGTGGGGGCAATAGAGTACGAAAACAAGGAAGCACAGAGGTGGGTACATCCCAGTGGAGATGGCCTGGAGGGAGGTCTGAAGTCCAAAGGCAGGCCAGACCCTATAAACTGCAAGCGTGAATGGAACGCCCTCAGAAAACACATAAAATAGAGTGAGCAATAACAGGGAGCTCCCTGGTGGCCTAGTGATTAGGATTCTGGGCTTGCACTGCCATGGCCCAGCTTCAACCCCTTGCTGGGGAACTGAGATCCCGTGAGCTGTGTGGTGGAAGGGAGGGAGGGAGGGAAGGAAGGAAGGAGGGAAGGGAGGGAGGGAGGGAGGGAGGACATTAGAGCGAGAACAGAAGTGAATCCAGGTTGGTGCTCTGAGTAACACCAGGATTTTAAGTCAAGCAGAGGAAGCAGGAGACCAAGAAGGAAGAAACAGTCAGACACAGGAGGGGCCAAGAGAGCCCAGATCCTGCAAGCCAAGGGGGGAGCCAAAGGGATAATAACCCATCTTGAGACCGTCCTGCCCTTGGACTTCTCAGGAAGGATGACTTTTTTTTTTAATTCAAAGGTCATTCAGTCTATTTTAAACATTAAACAAAATCAGATAAAAAGTCCATGACGAGGGTAAGAATTTACGTCTCCTGGTCGTCTCTCAGAGGTTTATCCACCAGCCATATGGAGTTGATGATTAATATTCAGCAGGAAGTGAATTTATAACCATATGCCTGCCATTCAAATATGAAATGTTTTCTTCTCAGTACACCCAATAATAAATACATTAATACATCTTCAGTTTAAAATACATTTATGAATAATTTTATACATTTTGTAAATTTCCTGGCAAGAATGATAATAGAACAATCTATTTTCACCACTATGTGAAACAAAAAAGGAATGAAAGGTTCAGTTAATCATGTAATTTAATATGCTTTATAATAAATATCAAACAGTCATTACTTGGGCTATACAAAGGGTGGCTGAGGTCAAAAGATGATTATAACAGCAAGAGTTTGTGCCCATATTTATTCTCTGTCAGTCGCTTACATTTGCATAAGAAGTTTCCTCTACTCATCAATTTTTTTACCACATTAGAATGCTAGAAATCAAATTTGTTTTTTCTGATTTATATATGGGCAGTAATAATATGATTTTGTAATG
Organism: Physeter macrocephalus; assembly: GCF_002837175.3. NCBI lineage: Eukaryota > Metazoa > Chordata > Mammalia > Artiodactyla > Physeteridae > Physeter > Physeter macrocephalus. The sequence continues at coordinate 92,976,194 of NC_041219.1, forward strand.
ATTAACTGTAGGAACATTCAAATAAATGGAAAACACTAGCCCTTCCAAGGTACCAATGCAACAACAAACAGACAGATATGAAAATAAATTACTTTCACTGCCTTAGGTAAAGGCTGGAAAGGCTTAGAAAGCCAGGAAGGCACCAGAATCTGAAATGATTACTGTGGCAGTGTTTGATAAAGCCAGGAAAGGCCAAATACTGTGAATTCTTCATCTTTTGTCATCTTTGTCAACAGTATGTGTGCGTATGTATGTGTACACAACATATGCACACTCAACTTGATGGCAGCCTGATCATAAAAAGAGAGGCAATAACTTCAAGACTATAGTGGAGAGATGTGGGGCTGGAAGGAGATGCAGGATCTATCCATCCAGGAAATGATGGAGTCATAATTTCCCCTCTTGATAACCACCCGGAACTGGGAGTCACAACTAGTAGAGACCAAAATTTAATAAAATGAAAATGACTTGTACAAATGAACTGATTTACAAAACAGAAATAGAGTCATAGATGTAGAAAACAAACTTACGGTTACCAAGGGGGGAAGGGGAGGAGGGATAAACTGGGAGATTGGGATTGACATAGACACACTACTGTATATAAAATAGATAACTAGTAAGAACCTCCTGTACAGCACAGGGAACCCTACTCAATACTCTGTAATGACCTATATGGGAACAGAATCTAAAAAAGAGTGGATATATGTATATGTATAACTGACTCACTGTGCTGTACAGCAGAAACTAACACAACATCGTAAATCAACCATACTCCAATAAAAATTAATTTAAAAATAAATAAATAATTTTAAAAATGAAAATGACTTTAGGATGATCTTCCTAAATTGAGCAGAATCCTATGATTCCATGACGGTTCCTTGAGGAATAATGCCCACTACAACTTCTTGCGGCAACACTTCTGCTTTTACTGGAGGAAAGAATTCCAGGAAGAGGGAAAATACGGTAATGATGGCTAATCATCTCCAAGTGTTCAAAGGTGACCAAGATTAAGGGCTTTCAATACATAAAACACTCAGTAAATACCAGAGTAATAATATCAGGGAAGGAAGGTGAGAGGAAAGAAATAAACTAATAAATGATAGAAAAAAGATGCTACACCATTAAGAACACTCTAGTAAACAGGAATAAAGTTTCATTAAGTTTGATGATCTGAACAGGCAAAAACTATAGTAAGTTAATTTTTATTGTCTACATTGTAAGAAATATTTACTTATGGCAAGTTTTAACTAAAAAGTAGCTTGTTCTAAACTATAAAATATGTAAGGGAGTTAAAAATTTGATGACTCAAATCTTGACAGGGTTATTTTAAAAATATGATTACTTCATGGCATGACACTCAGATTAAAATATACACTAAAATCATAGAACCAGGAAACTTTATTTTTTATGCATTCAAATATACTGAGTTTATCTGTTTACAGAAGAAAGAACTTGGCCATAATGAAGTTTCTACTTCATTTTCAACTGATAACTGGGTCTCGTCTTTTGTATTTATAATTTTGGGAAATATCCACAATGCATTTAATCATAAGTATAGCTAGGAAAAAAAAGTTAATGTCACCATTTTATGTTCACTCAAAAGTGGGATAAACACTTGATTAGCCAAATTAAGAAACAAAACGAATTATTGAAACTAAACTGCACTTACATTATTTTCCCCAAAAAACTTAAAATGTGACAATAAAGAGTTGGTTCTTTAAGTAAAAGCAGTTATTAGCATTCTGATGCCTTCAACAAACTTGTCCAGTCCTGGGTAGCCCTGTCTTCTGGGAAAGAGGCTGCACCGTGGTCAAGGATGTGGACTCTGGAGCCAGGTGGCCTGGGTTCAATTCCCAGCTCAGCCACTTGCTAATTTTACGACCCTGACCAGTTACCTAGTCTTTTTGTGCCTCAGTTTCTTCACCTGTAGAAATGGAATCATAAGAGTACCTAACCAACCAATGCTGCTGTGAGGAGTAAATGCATTAATGTAAAGAACTTAGAAGAGCGCCTGGCACACAGTACATACTCAGTAAAGATTGGCTTATTATTATATTTTATTATAATTATTGTCACCATCATTATAACTATTATCTATTTTGTGGGCTTTCCATGAAACAAAAATCAATTCAGGTCTAAGTGTTCAGGCCTAACTAATAATCAGTTCTCATATAATACCATATTTTCAGCAAAGCGTAGTTAGAATCTAGGATCTGTGCATGCTTTTGGTGAACTGTTAAGACAATTATTAGTCAAAGGCCAGTGAGGGGCAGATACAGGACTGGACCAGGTATTGCCTCTCTTGTTGACACTCCTCCTTCTCATGGTGGCCTCTAATCTTGGTAGGCTTTCAGTAAACTACAGTTTACTACAGTAAACTCTAATCTTGGTAGGCTTTCAGTAAACTATTTTTGTGCCTGTAAACTACTGCTGTAGTTTACAGGCACAAAAATAAAGCCATAAATAAATAAATAGCCCACCAAGTTATATATTTCCCCACAGATCACAGTAAAAGCAAAGAAGATATATTGAAAACATCCAATTGCATAGTTTAGTTTTGTGGCCTCAGTTCTTTGGCCACATGCATTCCCCACATGAAAACATGACAGGAAAAGTACTCTTCACTGGACCTCCCAGGCAATTACCAGCAACACCCCATCCTCTCTCTCCCCCTACTTCTTGGCCCACCTCCAGGAGGTGTGGACAACTGTGTTACAAATTTGGGTTTCCAGAATCTTGGAGGAAGCGTCCCCGGCTCTTCAAACTGTAACTCATAAGTCTTTCCCTACTGACTTCTTTCTGTACCAACCAGTATCCATCAACCCCCTCATGTATAAGATTGCTGAGTTTTACTGGAATAATTACATGGAGAATTCTGAAGAGCTTTTGCAAATCTAAATTGTAAACCAAACATTACTAGGCTCATTATAGGAGTTATTAATATACAATTATGGAGTCAGCAAGCTGGGAGGAATTGGATATAATCTAGTCTAAACCCCTCATTTAACAGATAAGGAAACTATGATACTGCTCACCTATAACCAAAATAACAACTCATTCAAAGTAACGTAACGTGTTCATGTAACTTTTAAGGCACTCATTAAGGAACAGCTTAATTACACATTTTCACGTTTTAATGTTGTGAGAGATTAATCATCTAAATCCAGGTTGTTAATGATACTGTATATCTCCTAACTTGTAATCACATGCAAATTTAGAGTAATATTTAAACTTTCTAAATCCTGTGCTTCCTCCATGGACCCCATTTCACATTTCGCCGTTACTAATGGCATGAACATGCTTCTCAAAAATTATTTTCAAAGAATGAATAACTTTATATGTTTAAGATTTCTGAATTCTATCTTCCCCTCTGCAGCTGGATCAGGGCAGGGGCTTGGACGTAGATGAGATGCACGGTCTGGACCTCTGATTTCCACTGAGAAAGCCGAGTGGGACAGAGCAGGGTGAGGACATCCTGTAAGGCTACGCTTCTTTTCCTAAGATGTGCTCTGCCTTTAACAAGATGTACATGTCACCTTACATTTACTAAATGGAAATTGTTTATTATTACATGTTTGACAAGCTAAGTCAAAAGTAAATTCATAGACAAATAAACAAGACAAAAGTTTGTTTTTCAATTCTGTATTTCTTATACATAGATTGAAGTTGGTACAATCAGACTATGAAACCATCTGGACACTTTTGAGGGGTCAAGGTAAGAAAACTAACTGTTTAAAATATATAGCACGTCTACATATGTACGGGGAAATATCCAGAGGGATATAACCCCAAACCAATTTTAACCAGACAGTATATATTGCGTAAGGCCAGTCCATTCTGATTAGCTGGTGCCTGCGCCGTAACGGCTGTTAAATATTTTTTATTTAATTTATATTTTATTAAACATAAATACTTAACTCCTGATATAAACAAAATGTTAATGGACATTTATAGGTGCTATCATTTTGTTTCTTCCTCTGTATATTCTTACTTTCTTCCAGCGACAATGTAATATTTACGTGATTAAACAAATGTGACATTAAATAACCCAAACTATAGAATGTTCTCTACTCATTGTAAGGGTCTTAACTTATGTTATGTTGGTCTATAGAACATCTCACTATCAATAAAGCAAAGAAACTTTTTTGACGGAACAAGGAAAGGGGGTCAGTTTTAAAAACAGATACAAAAAGCCTTTAATAAAAGGCTAATTAATAAAAGACACAATAAGTCTTTAATGAAAGGCTAATCAATAAAAGGCTAATAGGGGCTTCCCTGGTGGCGCAGTGATTGAGAGCCCGCCTGCTGATGCGGGGGACGCGGGTTCGCGCCCCGGTCCGGGAGGATCCCACATGCCGCAGAGCGGCTGGGCCCGCGAGCCATGGCCGCTGAGCCTGCGCGTCGTCCGGAGCCTGTGCTCCGCAACGGGTGAGGCCACAACAGTGAGAGGCCCGCTTACCGGAAAAACAAAACAAAACAAAAATAAATAAAAGGCTAATAAGAGTGTTGATTTAACAGCATCTGCAGAGAGTAATAAGCAAGAACAATACAGTGGTAACCTTTTTCCTGAGCAAGTCTCAAGAGAAAGATAAACACCTGAATGAGTCAAGAATCACGACAATTCCCCTTTGTGTGAAGGTTTCCACAAATCCCCAAAGCTAACTTAGAGAAAGAGATTTATAAAGATCATGTCCTTACTGTAATTTGTCCCCTCAGAGTCCAAATTTACATTTACATTTAGGTGTGTCAATGACCAAACCATCACCTATAAGATGCAATGAAATAACACAACGTAACTTTTATTAATAAAATAAAATAAATGCTGATCCCCACCACCACCACTTCCTTACAGTTCACTCTGAGCCTCGGTAAAATGTGGGAGTTGTATGGGCCTGGGCAACAAAACCCCCTCACAGCAGTGAGATGAGTATTTAATGAGAACACTGACTGCCAGCCCAATTTCAGCATGTGTCTCTATCTAAGAAGCAATGGAGAGATGTCATTTCTTATACACTATAGCTAATAAAAACAGTAGTTTAAGAAATGACCAAAAATTAAAAATTAAAATTAAAAAATCACCTAGACTTTTTTAAAATAAATGATTAAGCATCTTTGGAGACATAGGTATGTTTGTGTTTAGAGATTTTGACCACTTCCCTGTAATATGTGCTTATTAATTTCTTTAAACTTTACAACACCACCTGTTATATTCAGGATGAATACAGGTCTCCAGGAGAGATGAGTTCAAAGTGTTACACTTAACTTCAAAATTATGGAAACATGATGCATCAGATCAGGTGGTTTGATTGTTTAACGATAAAATACGGTTTTGCAACTGCTGAAACGACCTCTTTGTGACTGTGTGCTCAGCCAGGTGAAGCCGGCACTCCCACCAGCTTCTCTGCTTCAAGCAACCGCACATTAGAAATAAGAAGGTTGTATCATTAACTATTAGAGAAATGCAAATCAAAACTACAATGAGGTACCACCTCAGATAAGTCAGATGGCCATCATTAAAAAGTCTGCAAATAATAAATGCTGGAGAGGGTGTGGAGAAAAAGGAACCCTCTTACACTGTTGGTGGGAATGTAAATTAGTGCAGCCACTATGGAAAATAGTATGGAGGTTCCTCAAAAAACTAAAAATAGAGTTACCATATAATCTGGAAATCCCATTCCTGGGCATATATCCGGATAAAACTATAATTCCAAAAGATACATACAACCTTATGTTCACAGCAGCACTATTTACAATAGCCAAGACATGGAAACAACCTAAATGTTCATCAACAGATGAATGGATAAAGAAGATATGGTACATATACACAATGGAATATTACTCAGCCATAAAACAGAATGAAATAATGCCATTTTCAGCTACATGGATGAACCTAGAGATTGTCATACTAAGCGTACTAAGTTAGAAAGAGAAAGACAAATAGCATACGATATCACCTACATATGGAATCTAATGTGACACAAATGAACTTACCTACAAAACAGAAACATCTCACAGACATAGAGAACAGGCTTGCAGTTGCCAAAGGGGAGGGGGTGGGGGAGGGATGGATTGAGAGTTTGGGATTAGATAGATTTTTGGATGGTCCTACCGTAGAGCACAGGGAACTATATTCAATATCCTGTAATAAACCATAATGGAAAAGAATATGAAAAAGAATGTATATATGTATAACTGAATCACTTTGCTGTACAGCAGAAATTAACACAATATTGTAAATCAACTATACTTCAACAAAATAATTTTTTTTAAAAAAGAAAAGAAAGGAGAAGGTTGGGAAACACTCCGTGCCCTTCACCCCATGTCAAGCCCTTGGAATATGCTCTTAAGCTCCACTTTCCAAGATCTTAGTATTCTTTATATTGTATAACAATAATAATAATAACAATAAAGCTTAAGCAGTGGTTGAGGGACTTTGAGATGTAGGCTGAACAAATAAAAGCTTTTAAAAAATTAAATGAATAAGCAAATACTACCAGAGAATGGGCAAGAAAAAAGGAGTGGAGAACAGGGTGTTAATTTTGGTCATCTGCATTCTCTCCTAGGACATAAGGGTGAATTTTCCATCTTGCCAAGATTTTGAGAAGGCTTAATTTAAAAGAGCAAGTTTTACCACAGTTAAACAAACTTTACCATCCACAGTGAATGGGACTATAGCAACTTTAAAATATGGCCATTAATTCTTTGAACCTCTTCTCATTAGGTGGTGGAAGCTATGTCCCCTCCCCTTGAATCTGGGCAGGCTTGTGATTGCTTCCTCCAACAGAGTCTGATATAAATGGTGTTTGTGACTTCAAAGGCCAGGCCATGAGAGGCCATGCAGCTCCTGTCTTGTCCACAGGAACACTGGTCTCTGAGTCCTGAGTTGCCCTGTCATAAGTCCCACTTCCCTGAGGCTGCCATGCTGATGGACAGCTCCAGCTGAGCCCAGCCTTCCAGACCCCCTGCCAAGGTCAGAGAAACATGAGTGAAGCTGTCTTGGACATGACCGTCTGCCAGCTGAGCACTACTCACTGAGCCGCGGCTGAATCTCTGTGTAAAATCACAAGATGTAGTAAAATGTTTGTTGCTCTAAGTCACTAAGCTTTAGGATAGTTTGTTATGTAGCAACTATGTAGAGCATCACAGAATTTGCAAGGGGCTTTGAAGATCTCCAGGTGAAACATTCTGTTGGCTTTTGAGGAAACAGATCCAGACTAGTTAAGTGTCCAAGGTCACTAGTTAGCGATCGGGTTAAAACTAGAAAGCAGGCCTTTGGGCTCCCAGGTCTGTCCTTTCAAAGAGCCCACCTTGGTTTCATCACATCCCATCTCCACATTTTTATTCTGTTATTGTGGGAACTCAAAAAGTAGTACTTGGGCATATTCTTAGAAGTTGTATCTTCTATTAAAAGTTAAGGACAATCTGACCTATTTTCTTTCTCACGCCTTTATCTTAAACATTCTCCTTGGGTGAAACTGGGAAGAATTACTACTTGGAGAGTATGGAATAAAACTTCTGACCACAATTTGCTTCAGTAATATGGACAGTAGCATTAGCTTCGAAAAGTATGCCTAAGGTTTCACCTCTTTATTTCCGTTTCACATGAAATATCTTCAAGGTAAACCTTGGTGTTACTTTTGATAAAAGAAATTTTCACATACTGAGGTACAGGAAAGATATTCTGGCTTATTCATGCGTTAACTTGAATTTTATGCTAACTAGAACAGCCTGTCTGTGGCCTATCAAACACATTGTACATCTGCTCTAATTATTTAAAAAAAAAGGGTGCACTGACCAGAAGTAAAGAATGTCCACATTAAAAATAAAGATTAAATGCCCCTCTTCCTGGGATGCCAAAGCTGGTACCCCTTCGATGGTAAGACTTCCTTCCCAGGTGCCAAGGCCATAATGATGCACTGTGTACGTGCTGAGCTGGTTTTTCTTTGAAACCTTGAAGGAAGGTATCCCTGACTTGTTTGATGTTCTTTGTTCTGACAAGATATAAAACGGTGCTGAAAACCACGCTACTTCAGAGCAGTTCCTCAGAGTTATCTGAGAAGCTGTCTTCCAGCCTTTAGTCCTCAGTTTGGTTCCAATAAAAATCTTTTCTATTCCTATTACAGCCTGATTATTTTTGTCGACACTTTCTTCTAGTATTCAATATTTATACAGTCAATGTATTGCTCCAACTTGTTAAGATAATCAATGACCTTTGATTAGATCTAGTAACAGTTCTTGAGCTTTACTTATTTCTTTCCAGTTAGCTGAACTATATGTTAAAAGGCAACACTGAGATTCCCAAGGTTGGCCTTTTGTATGAACACTTTACAGGAAGCACTTTCATGAGTTCTTCAGGCTCCATATGAACCTGAAAGTACAGATTAACGATCTGCTCAGTCAGAAGCTTTCTCATTAAGGACTTTAGTCTTTCGGATGCTGTGTTCATTAGACTGTTAATTTGTAAAGAAAAGAAGACAATTTCAAAGATAAAGAAAAGTTCTGGCAACCATTTAAAAGGAAAAGTAGATAAGATACCGGCGTGTAGGTAACTGGCACATTGTAAGTATCTAAGAGTCAGATGGTCATAAATGGCTGAATGATTCGGAGAAACCTCAGTGTCTAACATTTTCCTTCAGAAGAAATTTACATGAAATATTATCCAGATTTTTGAAAATCAAGTTTATTATCTGATGGATAGCCTCTTCTTCCCTTAACAAATCTATATCCTCCACATCCTATCCTCAACACAAAAAAAGAGATCACTAAAATGCCTTAAAATGGGAATGCCTCGACCTGACAATGAATTTGTCCTGAGGAAAAAACCACAAATTTTCTGATTTTGCAAACCTTTATAAACTTGCAGAATATTTAATAAACCAAATTCAAAATGGCAGACTGTAATCCAAAGGAATAAACATCTTGGAAGAATTACTCAAGAGGAAATGCTGATCACAACTTAAAAAATAACTGTGAACATTTCATGAACATGATAGAAATTAGATAAATTTCCTGTGTAATATACCCTTTCCTATTACCAGATAATAGTTTCTTAACCACGCGTTTTGGGATTCTGCTTCTTGGATGTGGAAACCGCAGCTTCAGTTATTTACAAGGCACTCTAGGTCCAGGATATTACAGCAGTTGGGATAATGCTCTCTATTAGCTTGCAATTCAAAATTTTTCAAAGCAGTTTAACATCTACTCTATCTATCATTTCATTCCTACAAAAAGTCCTATGTGGTACCACCAATAAGTATTATTGTAGTTTTAAGACAACTTGAAGACCAGTGAGGTTGAGCTACATCACTGGACTCACAATCTTGACCTCAGAGTACCAGCTTCCATTTCCACAGCAGACTCATCCTCAAAAAAGGAAGTATTTAAATGGCAGGCCTTACTTTTGGCTAAGGCTGGCCCAATGAGCCCAGACCAGATATCCTTGAATTGGAGTAGTATTTGTCAATGAAAGAATGTTGCCTGCCATATCAGTAAACAAAGGATGTTGCAGCTATTAAGCCATCACATTACAGCCGCCCCAACAATGCACCCTGAGGAGACTCAGGATGAGCAAACACAGGGCACAGGCCCCAGATAGCTGAGGTGCATACCAAAGGAATGATTTCAGCGAGCCCAGACTCTTCCATCTTCCCACATAGAAAAGCGCTAAATTCCTTAACTTGAGATACCTGGTTTTCTTTAATTAACAGTAATCTTTTGACGTTCCAACTACCTGGTTTTTGTTGCAAAAACTTCTCTATACCCTGGCTTCCCCCTTACCTCTTCGGAGCAGTCCCTCAGAGCTATCTGAGAGGCTGCGTCCCAGGCTTAAGTAAAGTTTTGTCTGCCAAATAAAACATAATTCTCAACTTTTAGGCTGTGCATTTTTTTCAGTCAACACATTCTAAAACTGACTCAGTGGGGACCTACACATACTAGTTAGTGCCACAACCCTTTATTTAAATGCCTTTTGCCAGTGTCTTCCTCTATATTCCTTCAGGTCAATTGATTCCAAATTCTTTGGTTTGTTTTTTCTAAAAAGTTTACTTATCACGAAACACATTTTCTTTACTACCTCGTGTATATTCTCTATAAACACAAAAGAAAATGCAGCCATCCTATTTGGCAAAAGGTTTCTAAGCTGAATAACAGAACAGTGTAGTGGCAAAAATTCAGGGTGACATAGCAGGTCAGTTTCCTCATCTATAAAATGGATGTCCTGCCAACTCTACATGATTGTTGTAAGAATCAAGCGAGACTCAAGTGCTTTGTTAACTGTAAGTGCCACAGCTACACAAAATGAAGTTATTACCATTATATATGCTTGCCAGGAGGGGGAAAAAAAGTAACTTTACAGCAGTATTTATCAAACTCTTTCCTTCATTAACTCCAAGGACTCACTCTCATATCCAGATCAGCCTTCCACCCAGGGAGAAATTAGCAGGGTTTTTATGTAGATGAAACAAAATGAATGGCAATGAGATTCTTATGAAATAAGATCCATAATCCTGCAGTACATTAGCTAATCAAATATTTATACTGTTCTTATTTTATTTTGCATTCTTGTATCCATAACTAGACTGTCCAGGAATCGGTATAATGATTGAGCCTAAGTTCCAATCCTGCTTTTACTATTTACTTGCTGTGTGACCTTAGTGAATTACTTGACTTTCCTGACCCTCAATTTTATCATCCATAAAAAGGGTATTATAATAATAGCACCTACCTAATAGAGGAACCAAGCAGAACTCTGTGGGTTCCCCACCCCCAAGTACAAAGGCCCCTTCATGTCTCCTGCCTTGTTTGCAGAGAAGCTGAAGTCTCCCAGGCTTCCCAGAGTCACAAAGGAGCAGGCTCAAGCAGCTAATGATTAAGACAATAGAATCACACATTCAGTGTCTAATGCACATTCCTGAGTTGTTTTACAAATACTGTAACTGTCACCAGAGGAAGAAGGCTGACTGCATGATGACCAGACTGCAGCCATGACAGAAGCTGCTCCACCTTGAGCAATACTGAGTCTATGACTAGCACAATTCCAAGAACTGGCCTTAAGAGAATGGGATTAACACTATTGCTCATAATAATCTATATCTTTCTGGGCATCAAAATCATTGTAGCTTGTTCTACCTGTATATTTAAACGGGCAGGTACAACTGTCAGCAAAGAGATGCTACAGACCCATGTCGACATCTCCCACTCTAAGAATATGGCACCCTATGTCAGCAGGAGGAAGTTACAGAAGACACACCTTCACCCATTATCCCACAGAAATGGAATGATGTTCTGACAAGTGGGGATCTGTAAGCAACTTCTGGCTGGAAAGAGCTCTTAAAGAGCAGGAGGCCCCTCTGTCCTGTCATTAACCTTAAACCAGGCACCTCCATGCTCTATTCATTTCTGGCCCTAGCACACCTTTCAAATCTTTTGATAACACAATACTTTACCTAACTTGTTGGTTCTTTCCATAGATCAAAGAAGTAGAAATGAAGAATAAGTAATTAACAGATGACCAGATCTCTTCCCTAGCTTCCCCTTGTAATCTCGAGAACAAACTGTATGAACAAGATAGCATCTAAAGAAAAATCACAAGGAGTCAACAAGTTTGCACACCAGCCTGCACACAGTGAGGAATGGCGATGACTCTGCCCCCCATCTCAATGATTAACTGAGATTACTTCCCTTTTTCCCTTTAAAAGCTTTCATGGCCAACCTTCAGAGGTAGTTTTGGGGTAACACTGAGTCCACTGTCTCCCTGGATTGCCAGCATTCTGATTAAAAGTGACTTTCCTGGGCTTCCCTGGTGGCGCAGCGGTTGCGCGTCCGCCTGCCGATGCAGGGGAACCGGGTTCGCGCCCCGGTCTGGGAGGATCCCACATGCCGCGGAGCGGCTGGGCCCGTCAGCCATGGCCGCTGAGCCTGCGCGTCCGGAG
>NC_041219.1:92988189-93024384 GCF_002837175.3 Physeter macrocephalus
GGAGCCTGTGCTCCGCAACGGGAGAGGCCACAACAGAGGGAGGCCTGCATTACCACAAAAAAAAAAAAAAAAAAAAAAACAGTGACTTTCCTCTCTACCAACATTTGTCTCTCTTTCTCTCTCTCTCTCATATTGATTTTCAAGCAGCGAGCAGCCGGACCCGATTTGGTAACAATAGCAGTATTATAACCATTAAATGTACTACATACAGAGTATTTACAATTATACATGGCACTTTGGACATATATACACTACCAAATGTAAAATAGATAGCTAGTGGGAAGCAGCCACATAGCACAGGGAGATCAGCTCAGGGCTTTGTGTCCACCTAGAGGGGTGGGATAGGGAGGGCGGTAGGGAGACGCAAGAGGGAGGAGATATGGGGATATATGTTTATGTACAGCTGATTCACTTTGTTATACAGCAGAAACTAACACACCATTGTAAAGCAATTATACTCCAATAAAGATTTTTTTAAAAAAAAAGAAAGCACAATAAAAAACAAAACAAAACAAAAATTACACATGGCACTTAACATATGTTACTCTTTTTATGTACCTTTTTAGTTTTTAACACTGATAGGCATAGAGCAGACACTTAACAAATCTTGGGTTGATAGATTTCATTAGAAAATGGGATGGAACTAACCCATGTGAAGTCGTCTGGTCTACCCTCATAGGCAGCAAGGCTATATCAAAACAATCAGACCTGTCTCTGCTTTGTCTATTTTTAAACAGTCTTAGGGAAAAGTCTATATTTGGACCATGTAAATGTTTAACAATCTATACCATTAGGTTAATTACAGGAATGAATTCCCTAAATCTGCTAGGATTCCCTCTATATCCATTTCCACAGTTGGCCTCTCTACATTATTATAGGCTACTGGGCAGCTTACTTTTTCAAAGCCCAACAACCTCAGCCCCATTAGTCTTGCCTCAGTGTTAGCAATGTTTATTTTTATTTGAATTGCCAAGTGTAGAAATATTTCAGGCACTATACTGACCCAGGTTAAAAAAATCCTGAAGAACTCAAAGAGGATTACACTGGAAAGTGCAAGAAACCCAAAAGCCACAAAGTAAACTTTCAACAGGTTTCAGTCTTGTACTCACTGGCTGCAAAGAATGTCGCTGATTCAACAATTCTGATCGAAACTATTTATCATAGAAGGTAAATGAATATATTCATTTTTATTCATCCCTTTTATAATATTATGAAAAGTGAGCCCCAGTATAAACTGAATAAAGTCACCCGAGGAATAAAATCAATTATAGATGTACTGTGTACTTACACTCAGACAGACTTGGAAATTCAGTGCTTTAAGCTAATTTCCCTCTTGATATTTTCAGACTTAATTCAGTAACACAAATAATGCTTATTAGTAATATTAATGTACCATATGCTATCTCTGTCAACTTAATAATCTTCTTGGGTTTTTTTGACTAAAATGTCAATCTAACTTCTGGAATCCTACCCAAGAGAATCTATGCAAAATTACAATGAACATATTCTTTCTATAGACATACTAATTAGCCATGGGCCCATTCATGAATGCCTATAATTAAGTTCTTGTACACATTATAATAATTTTACTTGAAATCATGAGATTGGCATAATTTGGCTAATATAAACTGCTACTAGTCCCACTGTACAAAGTCCTTTCAGTACATTTTCTCATTTTATCTTTACAAAGAGAGAAAACGGCTCAGGGATTCAACAACTTACTTAAGTTTGCCAACCGATAAGTATTAGAGTAAAGATTTTCATTCAGTCATCCTAACATCAGAAAACCCTTCCCAACGAGCCTTTTCTACTGCTTTACACTGGAGAGATATTCAAAAAACATTTGTAGTAACAGTGAAAAAGCAGATTATGCCACGGAAATATCTTTTCAATAAAGAGCTGCTAACACCACCATCCCAAGGAGAGAGAGGAGGGCTCTAATGAGGGCCCCCCCAAAAAAAATCAGTTTTAATTTTTTGTTTGTTTTTAAGACAGAGCAACAGAAAATATGACTCCAATTTTTATATTGAGAAAAGCAGGGACTTCCCACTGCGCAGTGGTTAAGAATCCATCTGCCAATGCAGGAGACATGGGTTCGAGCCCTGGTCCAGGAAGATTCCACATGCCGTGGAGCAACAAAGCTGGTGCGCCACAACTACTGAGCCTGCGCTCTAGACCCCGCGAGCCACACCTAGTGAGCCCGTGTGCCACAACCACTGAAGCCCGCACGCACAGAGCCTGGGCTCTACAACAAGAGAAGCCACCACACTGAGAAGCATGCGCACCGCAATGAAGAGTAGCCCCCGCTCGCCGCAAGTAGAGAAAGCCTGCGCGCAGCAACGAAGACCCAATGCAGCCAAAAATAAATAAATAAATAAATAAATAAATTTTAAAAGAAAAGAGAACATAAAACTATTAAAAATTACATTTCAGTATACTGAACTGACAGATTATTTCACCACAGTTTTAGTTTTAGAAAGTAACAATACAAAAGTTCAAAAGAAATGTACATGCTCCTCATTTTCACTTATGTGGCTTAAGTAACTCCACTCTCATCGAGGGCTCATCAACATACCCTGTAACTCACATCCACAATGGTGGTTACAGGGGTGGGCATACAATCCCATCAGCACTATTTGCTGGGATTTCTAGGGAAGAGAAGTTACCTGAACTTTTCCTTTCTGTGGATGACATGGTCCAAGTAGGGTAGCAGGTGGGACACCATCACTGCCCTCAGCTACAAGGGGAGAGCTGGCACTGCTGAGAGTCCCTTCCATGAGACCCGAGGGCAAGGCTGCCTCCAGAAACGAAAACTACCCCTGAGCCTTTCACTTATTGCACTAATAAATTCCTCTGATTATTCAGGTCACTTGATTTGACTTTCTGTCCCCTGTGACCAAAGGTTCCTAATTAAAACAGAAAGTCAAAAGTCAAGAAATATATTAAAAGAAGAAGAAGAAGAACATTCTCTATTCCTTCTCTGGTCTTCCCCCAATACAGCCACCTAAGAGAAGCCATTGTCATGTACACATTTTAAAGCAGGTGGGCTTACATATAAAAAAAAAAAAAAAAAAAAGAAGAAGAAGAAGAACATTCTCTATTCCTTCTCTGGTCTTCCCCCAATACAGCCACCTAAGAGAAGCCATTGTCATGTACACATTTTAAAGCAGGTGGGCTTACGAATATCAGTGCAGGAGCGGATGATGACAGCACAGGGAAAGAGATTTCCAGTTTCAAAAGGCAGCAGTGCTAGAGATTTTACAGCTATATGCAGTTGACAAACTTTAACTCATGAGTTCTGTATCATAATTGTCCCAGTCTCACTGAACTGGCAATTCAGTCCTTTTGGATCAAGAAGCCCCTTAAGAATCTGGTGAAAGTTGTGGATTCCAGAGACCTGTAAATATGCAAATAAACCCTTTTCCCATACAGTTTAGGGGATCTAAGAAGTCTCCCACCTCCAAGCCCACCCATGTCGATCTACAGACCTAAGTTAAGAACCCAGGTAGTAGCTTGCGGACCAGTGGTTAGGACTCTGTGCTTCCACTGCAGGGGGCATGGTTCGATCCCTGGTGGGGGAACTAAGATCCTGCAAGCCGAGCCTCGTGGCCAAAAAAAAAAAAAGGCCACCCTCCGTGCCTCAGACTCCCACAAGCCTCCTCAAAGATGCCTCACAGATACTGTCCTTTAAAGCAGGGGTCCGCAATCCCTGGGCTGCTGACCGCTACCGGCCCGCAGCCTGTTAGGAACCAGCCTGCACCGCAGGAGGTGAGCGGCGGGCCAGGGAAGCTTCATCTACCGCTCCGCATCGCTCCCCAACGCTCTCATTACTGGCTGAACCATTCCTCCCACCATCCGTGGAACAATTGTCTTCCACGAAACCGGGCCCTGGTGCCAAAAAGGTTAGGGACCGCGGCTTCAAAGAGCCCTTTCGAAACCCACCCCTCCCACTTTCAAAGCTTTCACTCATTCATCTTCTAATGGCTGCAATAAAAATAAGGAAGGAATCATGAAGAACACGAAAAGAAACTTTTACTATTCTGTCATCAAAAATCAAGTATGATTTTATATGGTTACTGTATTTCCCTGTCCAATCAATTTTTAAGCTACAGGAAAAGCTTTATACAGCATTTATATTGGATTAAAGTATTTGTGATTATTTCTATAAAACACAGGACAAAAGACCCTCAGTCTAATCTTTCTTTATATACCACTCCTACAAGAAAATGAGCTTCGATTTAAGTTATTTAAGTATTTCTCTACACTGCACATTTCCAGGAGATTAAATGAGAGACAATCTGTACTATGTCTGAATCTCTCCCATTTAATCTGCAGTAATGAATTACACTAAAATATGTATCTATAAACATCTCTAATAAGACCAAGAAGCAGGTAAATTCAATCACTGCTTTATATTTGAGGAGAGATATGTAGAAAAATAAAATGCTTTATTCCAGATTGTCATGACTGGATTAATACTAAGAAAGTGGTGCTTTTAAAAGTTCAGAATGCATGGTTAAGGTGACTCCTATGTACAATAAATTCATTTAGACTTCAGAAAGCTACAAAGCAATTTGTCACCATAATTATTTTATTATCCAAATAATCTCTTACTACTTGTGGACAAATAAAGTAACAAATAAATTAACACAATATACAGAAGTCACAGATGATGGATTTTCTACATGTTTGCAAAATATTGATTAATATATACATTTCTATTCTAGTTGCAGATTAAAAGTCAGTAGTCACAATCAGCTTTGTTCAAAGGTTTGTATACTTACCTATTGTATAAAATTTAAAATTCTGAAGGGAACCTTTCTCAATGTCCTTTCAACTTCACATGTGGAAGCTCATAAAGCTTAATAAAACAAATGGCAGGGACACACACTAGGTCTATTAGAAGTCTGACAATAAACCTTATGTAGTCTGCCTATTCACAGCATTTATCGCTTTTTTGAAATAATTAGAACGTGAACCTGATGTCTTCTAGGTTCTGGAACAGCTGGGTTAGGAGTGTCTTGCCTGTGCGTTCACCTTAGCTAATTTCCCTCTCCTAAGGCAGGTGAGATCCCCCTCTCCATCATATACAGTCTCTGCCATTTCCAGACAGTCAGCCTGACCCAGGGAAGATCCAGGAAGAGGCTGCAGAGGCGGCCTGGGAGGAAGGAGGCCTGGAAGCAAATGCCTGGACTAAGCCCACTGCAGGAACCAAGAGGCAGGCCACCTGCCAGAGGATGTGGTAACCAAGGCATATGTGGAAGCAGACCAGCATGCTCGTTCAGAAACGCCACTGGCATCAGGAAGGGAAGGAAAAAGCTCAGAGTGGTTCTCTACTTTTTGGATTCTCAGCACATTTTCAAATACTGGAAATTTTGACCAGGGTACTTTTCTTAAAGCTGTACGTGCACAAGATTGGGAAAATATCTTTTTTCCATATTGAAGAACGGGGAAGGAAGGTTTCCAGCCACAGCCATCAGCACTCCCAGCTGAGTACCAGCTTGGTTCAGTTACCCCGATGTTCAACTAGGTCCCTCCCCAGCACTGGGGAACTGCTTTTGAATAGAACTGTTTACTGCCAGGCACAGATTTCCTCCTTGCCCAGGAGGTGGTTTGCCCACATTCCAGTAAGCACTTGATCTTTCTTAGGTGCCGGGCTGAAGTTAAGTCTCCTATCTCTTACTGCAGGAAACTGTATCCCACTCTTACTCACAGCCCCACTTACAGCAGCCAGCACGGCATGACTAATGAAATGGAGTGAAAAGAAATACAGCTTGATGGCAATGTAGGGTCCAAGATTTAAGGTACCACTGGTAAGCACAGCTAAAGAAAAGAACAGAGGTACAGCTCATGTTATTAAATCTGGGGACACAGGCAGGCCATGATTACGGTCTGCTCCTGGCAAGGGACAGGGGGCACCACACAGCGGGAGGAAGGACTTCACTTCCCAGGCATGAGAGCTATTAGGAGACACTGATGAGACTAAGACAGGACCTGAAGAACGAGGGATACTGACGTTCTAGGCATGTTTCTGAGAAAAGAGTTTAGGCAACTGGGGAAAAAAGGACAAGTCAACTTACCTGAACTGAAACACAAACACAAGGTGGATGCTGCACTGATACTAAATGCTGAATTATAAAATCCTGCTTGCCTGGAGTCAGAATTGGTTCCAGAGACTGCTGAGGGGCTGAGCCAGGAGGTGGGAATCAAGAGGGTGGGGGCCAGGTGGGGGGACTGTGAAGGCTGGAATCCAGGCAGAGTCTAACAGCCTGCTTTAACCCAAGCAGTGGGGATGACTAATGGTGGAAACCAGGCTCAAGAGATCATGAGTCACTCTTAAGGGAAACCAACGTCAGTGTCAATAACTTCTCTGGGAGCTTGCAACACATGTGCTAGAACAAATATTTTGGAATCGAGTATCCTGCACCAACATTGAATCGCTCCTTCATTTTGGATAGGTCACTGTTACTGTTTTTGTTCTTAGAGCTCTTCAATTACCAAATGAGGCTAATAATATCTGTTTAGAAAATTTTTACCAGTAAAAAAAAAAAAAATCAGTAAGAACTGACCTTTTGGAAAAATGAATTATTATTACACTTGAACTCCTTACACTGGAGGAAACAGCCCACAAATGGCCCACTCTGGACGAATATACTCATCAATAAAATCATGAGCAGACCAGTGCCCAGAATGAAAGTGCTGTTTGGTTTCACATCACAGCAGGGCAATTAAAATCTGAATTTCTATAAAATGAGATACAAGTTAATTTTCCTTATACATTCCCTTCCAACTTAAAGAAAACATTTGCCAATTTCCTATTACAGGCAAGGCACTGTATGAGCTTCTAAAAAGATTACAAAGCACGAAAATAACTAAGACCAAAAAGTACTTGACTTTAGGGTAAAAATAGAATTAAAAGGTTAAGTATTGTTAGTCTGCTCCTTATCCGAGATGTAATATGTTAAGACATAATTCAAAATATTTTTCCAGATATTCTTATAGTTAAAATATACTAGACTGCTATTGATACCCACAATATGGATGAATCTCCAAAAACATCATGCCAAGTGAAAGAAGCCAGCTACACAAAAGACTATATGCTCTATGATTCCATTTGTATGAAGTTTAAGAACAGGTGAAACCAATTTATGGTAGTAGATGTCATTAAGTGTTTGCCTGGATTGGGGGGTGGTGACAGCCTGAAATGAAAGGACTATGAAAATGTACTCTGTCTTATTTTGGGTGGGTGGTTACAGAATTGTCAAAATTTACTAAACTGAACATTGAACTGTGCATTTTATAATATGTAAAATATGCCTTTTACATGTTAAAAAAATACCACTGGACTAAATAAACATTACTAGAATGGAGGGTTCAGATAAAAACATGGCAAAGGGTTAATGACAGGATCTCTTATACTTGATCTCAATGACATTTATAAGGAAAACAGGCTCCATTTGAAAGGAATTAGTTGTAATGGATATAACAATAAGTTTAACAATACAGTCATATTGCCTGCTAGATTTCAGTCGTGTATGAAAAGATCCTAACACAGAAAAATAACAGGATTTTTTAAGAGTAAATGGAAACGATTTGCATCTGCTTCTTTCTGCCCTATCAACTGAAAACAAGTTTTAATTTGCATCTTCCGTATTACTCTAATACCAGGGTACTGGCTATTCACAGTGAAGGAATTCTAGAGAGTGTTTCTCTATTTTTTTATTTATTTTCTTTTCAATATTTTTTATTGAAGTATAGTTGATTTATACTGTTGTATTAATTTCTGCTGTACAGCAAAGTGACTCAGTTACACATATATATACAGTCTTTTTTTATATTCCTTTCCATGGTTTATCATAGGATATTGAATACAGTTCTCTGTGCTATACAGTAGGACCTTACTGTTTAGAGAGTGTTTCTCTAGTATTAGGATTTCTCAAGGGGAGAAATTCCTGAGGGAGCACCTCAGGGTCTCTGTGGGGCTTTTCCACCATCACACAAATTCTGATTCATGCTTCAGCGGCTTGGTTATGACTCTCAGCCAAAGTCAGTCACTTCCAAACAGGAATGAGTCACACCCCACAGCGACCTGGGCAGGAAGACCAGAGAACCAGTTCCCGGCTGAGAATCCAGAAAAGGCATTCTTGTCAGCTCCCCGCCCCTTTCAAGTCAGGAGAGCAAAGGGTGGAGCACAGGGAACAAGAGGTACCTACCCCATCTCCCTGGCCTCCTCCTCTGACAGCTCAGGGAAAATGCACAGAATTGCTTGCGCCCAACCTCACCTTCTCCTTCAACTTCAGGTAGAAGATTATGCTACACTGAGCTACAAAGAAAGACAGAAAGGAACTGGGAGTGACCCACTAAGTTTTGCTGCTTTCCAATGCAGTGCTAACATTTTAGCCCATCTACCAAGGAATGAAGAGGCACAGAACTGACAGTACAGCAATAATGCTACTTGCTCACCTTTGCAAGGTGCGTTAACAGCTACTGAAATCAATACAAACAAAGTTCCTGCGTGGAGGATTCCCCCAGTACAGCTGAAGTTGTGAGCCTGAAAACACGTGTGGTGTTTTACACGTTAATCTAATGTACATCTTGAGTCTTCTTGTAGACCTGCTTTTTAAAGATTATAGTCTAAGTCCATGCTATTTTTAGAATTATGAGAAAAACAGCTGTACTTGTCAGCCATCCCCCAGGGAGGTCCCAGCCCCCTGAACCAGCTTTGGATACACCCCACTCTGTCCTCGGCTGTGTCTGTCTCTTTTTTCACAATCTTTAAATATAATTTGCTGGTGATCGGTTGGCATGTTTGTCTTCCCTGCCAGCATGGCTACTCATCGAGGGCAGAGGCTGTTTCTTCCATCTTGTGTATGGAATTCCTAGTGCCCAGCACAATGCCTGGCACAGAGAAGGTGCTAAACAGACATTAGGTTAAATAAATGGATTTCCACATGCATTTTTGGGTTTTATTTGATCACTTATTAGAATATAAGCTCCACTAAAGATGCGATCTTCTCTCCCTGGTTCTGTATCCTCAGACCTTAAATAGCACGTGACCTATAGGAGGTCTTCAGAAAATATTTACTGAATTAATAAAGATTGTGAGATGAGATCAAGCCAGTGCTCTGAGCTAAATGAAATCTCTATGTACATGACTTTTTAAAAAAGCAATAGACCTGATTTATGAAGGCCACTGCTAGCAATTCCATGATCCGCTTTCAAAGGGATTTTTGTGTGTGTGTCAAGTAAGTCAGTCAGTATGGTGACTGAACGCTTCAAAGTAAGTATTTTGGAGTATAAAACAAGCCACTAGCCACAGTTTAGGCAACTGTAACCCTCAGGAAAACCATGATTACCCCATTGCTCAAAAGCCATTTGCTGTGTTGCTTACCCTTACAGTGTATGGCAAAGCCTGTTAGAAATGTTCACATCTCCTCTGTGATTTGTAAGCTGCAATATGCCTGTTATAGAACCATGTACCCAGTGAGTACTAAATACTACCTAAATTTAAATGGAGGCAGGAAATATGAGACAATCTGGCATCTTGTGGATGGAGGACAGGCTGAAACCCAGTGGACAACAAAACTGCAGTTCTAAGTGCAGTAACTGAAGGATGTAACTCTGGCTTTTATTGAAAAGTCACTTCTAGGAAAGCCTTACCTATAAAGCAAATAACCTTAAACTCTACTGTATTTGGGGATTAAAAATAGCCTTCTTCCTTTTCTTTTGCTCTCACCTACCCAAATGGAATGGAATGTCTAACTTTTCTTAGGTCTGATGCTGCTAGAGGGGGCCTGGCAGTGTTTAATTTCTAACAAACTGGTGTAGGCTGAATCATTCCCAAACTTCAAGCTTACAAAATGAGAAACATTATTTCATATACCTATTTTGCAAATTAGGTATGGATTATTTTATTTTCTTTATATCACTAAATTCAAAACAATTCAAACCATAAGGGTAGCAATTTCTCTGTGTGTTCATGTCTTCTGTTTTATCATTTTGATCCGTATCACATCCATCTCTTTTAACAGGTTTTACCTGACTTCAAACTTTTCAATAAAACTCAATGAACAGACATTTTAGTCTTGTAGGCAAATTAAATATTTTAGAATTTTCCCATTTAAAATAACTGACCAAATGATAAGCAAAATTACATATTTATTTAAAACTACATATTTTATTAAAAGTTTATTTCATTAAAAGTTCACATGATCAATATCAACCTTACCCTTTAGACTTTGATAAAAGATACTTTCAAAATCTTAAATTTGCTAGATTAAGAAATGCTCCTATTTCTCACACATTTTCTTTAGTGTAAATACTATCAAAGGATCATTTAAATTTCATTATGAATCTTTATCCTACAATCTCTTACCTTTCTTACTAAAATTATATATATTCAAAGGAATGATACAATTCTATTATGAAATCCATCTACTGGAAAATCCAACTTAGGTTACGCCAGTCACTTACATTTCTCCATTTTTAGTTGCTTTATCATGACTGTCACTATTATTTATTGGCTTATTATGTGCCTGGAACTGTCCCTCATCCTTTTATATGTTAATTTTAAACTTTATCACAATTCCGTAAAGTATCATTACCCTTTCTGTATTATTATCTCTACTACACTTTTCTAATATGGAAACCAAGGCTCCAAAGTTTTATGAACCTGTCCAAGGGTTGATCTGTATCCAAAGGCCTACCTTTCCAATCATACCACACAGCTCTTCAATAATCAATATCTGTCATTCACCTACTCATTCATTCAACAAAATTGTATTGATCACCTATGCTGTGCCAGGCATTAAGCTGCTCACTGAGATGATAGCCTCAAGATGCTCACAGTTTAATGAAAAAGACAAAGAATGACAGTGAGCTATATAAGTGGAAGAATGGTAAAATCGCTAATAAAAAGCAAAAGAGATACGTCTGAGTTAAAATATAGGTAAAAGCAGCTATCCATAATACTAACATTAGGTCATAATTATGGAGGGCTTTTAGTGTATCAGGCACCACAATCCTGCAAAGTAAGCTTTTTAAAATCATCATTTTTAACACAATCACCCTTGAAGTAGGTTCTAATATTAGCTCCATTTTACAGAGGAGGAGAAAGTTATGTTAATCACTCAAGGTCACACAATTAGTGAATGTCTGGACTAGAATTTGAACTTATATCTGTCTAAAACGTAAGTTTAAGTAGTGGTGCCCTCCACCTCTGCAGACCCAGGCTAAATGTCTGACAAAAGTACTGAGACAGAGGCAAGATAACAGACTCAACTGAGGAGGAGAAGCTGATGTGGCTAACTAAAAAGGACCACAGGCCAGCAGAGTGGCCCCTTTCTCCCTCACCACAGATATTTGTAGTCCAACAGGACGCAGGTCCACATCCTTGGCCAAGGTGAGGCTGTCTGTAACAGACGGTGGAAATGATCTTCCAAGACAGGGAAGTCATCCTTTTCTTTTGCCTCCAGTATAAGTACCTCTATGAAATTCAGGTTTTCATCCGCAAATCCAAACTTCAAGAAAAGATCACTTTCACCTGATCCCTAATACCTACACTTATCCAGGGCTTTGTTGGGGTGGGGGGGGAAATCCCTGGGGCCTCGCCTCTCCTTCTTCCCTCCAGATCCAAGCGGATGTCGATTCCCAAGGCATCCATCCCCCAGCCCTCTGAGAGCGGGGTTTGAGTATGCTGAGGCAACAAGGGGCTGAGAAGGTCCCCTCTGAGAGAGGCAGGATAATCTCCAATTCTAGAAGACATTAAGAGGATGAGCGGCCAAGACTGACAGTGCCTACATATATACAATGATCAAAAATTGGGAAAGGGGTGGTGGGAAGGATGTCAAGGTCAAGTCAAAGGTTTTTAACACAGGTCAACAATCTCCCTTCACTGCCTTGTGACTTCCCTCCCTCCACTGAATGGTGAACACTCTGAATGATTCTCCATGTTTCCACAATTCAGTAGTGACAATGGAGAATCTCATCATCAATCATTCTCTCCCCAGTTCTCCTGTGATATTCTAAAGGCTCAATTTGTAATAAAAGCTATTCACTTCTTACTTAAAAGAAGTCTTCTTCCTCACTTCTTATGCATTCAATTACATGGTGACACATGGGGGCATACATACTTGGTAAGAACTGCCTGACAGCAATTGGGAGGATAGGATAAGCCACATGTGCTACCAATGGAAATACAATCCCTACATTTATGAGCCATTTATTGGGAGCCAAGTGTCAGCTGTTGGAACCTTTTGCTAAGATTCCCTGAAAGAGATTCCCCCTGAAATAGGTTTCCTGGAATCTGAATAACACTGTCATTCTGTCAGAAGATCAGTAAGAGCATAGGAAAGCACACTCAGTAATTATCCTTTTGCAGAAACCACATGCTATTCTTCAACTCTTTTATCTTTAAGTACATGTGTCTGCAGCACAGCCACAGTCATGATCACCCTTAACCTGAAACTTAGTGGACAGTTCCTGCATGCATAATATGACACAGAGCAACACAAAACCAGGCAAGGACTTAGAGCTCTCCGAGGTTAAGAGTAACAGTTCCATATGTATAGCTGATTCACTTTGTTATACAGCAGAAGCTAACACAACTATTGTAAAGCAATTATACTCCAATAAAGATGTTAAAAAAAAAAAAAAGAGTAGCAGTTCCCATGACTGCTTTTAAATAAAAAAACTCATTATGATGGTGATACTGTAACTGCCACTCAGATAGTGTGAGTGAAAAGGCCCCACACCCCCCATTGTACATGCCTCCTTGCATCCTCCTAGCAACCCCACAGGGTTGAAAAGACAGGCTGGGAAGCCAAGACACTTGCCACAGGTGATAGATTCTAGGTGCCAAAGCCAACCACTAATTCAGGTCTTCTGACTGCAGGCCTGTCTCCTTCCCTCCTCATGATTCTGCATCAGCACAGCCTTCACAGGCTCTTTCTTTTTTTTTTTTTTTTTTAATGTCCTCTTTAGGGATTAACTTTCCCCAAAGAAACCAAGAAGCTCAGTCTTTAAAATCTACTTTCCCTAAGTAGCATCTAAGATCAGTGAGCTTACACTGTTTCTTCACTATTTGTTTTACTTAGAAACAAAAGGGTGGGTTTTATTTGTTGGTTTTTCTTTTGTTTGCTTAGAAAAAAGTATCTTATGTTTTACACAGATTGAGCATTCAGGAATTGTTTAATAAGTAACAGTAGAAGGAAATAAAATGATACAACAAATGAATGCAATTGTTTAAAATCATAATATAAATTATAATAAAACACTGAAAATAATGTTAAGGGTCTGAGTTTTATACGTGGGGAGGGTGTATTATTTTTGTTTAAAATCTAGTGGGGAATAATTTTTCTTAAAAACTTTGCAGAAATCAGAAAAAAATTTTTTTTAATCCTTAAGTCTGTGTCTGTGGGATGCCACAAGAAAAATCTAACCATCATCCTGTCTGTGCAAAGCCAAAGACTATTTTTCAAACGTCTAGATAGAATGTCTGAAGAATCATAAAAAAATCAATTATGTAAACACAATCTTAGTTTATATAAAACAAACTTTATAAACAAGCCTGTAATTTGCATAATTGTACTTTGTGAAAGAACATCTATTTACATGACTTTGACTTTTGGCTAAAGTTCTGCCAAAGTTAAAATAAACATTATAGAAAAGAGAATTTTAATGACTAATATCCTTTCTTCCCCCAATTTCAAGTTTTTGTATTTTTAAATAATGTAGGAAATAGTAGAGTTTCAATGTCTTAGATTGAAAGCATTAAATATAAAAGCAACATCTGGACTTCACAAAAGAATATATTTTCTTTCATTTGTATTTTTGGCTGCTGAATAACTTACTGCAGCAAGTTCTTTCAATTAGTATTCAGACATGTAGCCAGGGCAGTAATAATACCACGGCAGAGAAAGTTGCCTATTAACCCTTCAACTTGTCTTCTGTGCAAACGTTCTTTCTGATTTGGGGCTGAATAGTATTTGGATTGCTCTTTGGTACATGTCCAAAATATTCTATTGTTGACATTTTCACCTAGTATTCTTTAAACTGGCTGTTCCTTGGGATGGCTGCTAAATAGTTTTAGTTGCCTTTAAAAAAGCAAGACAAAACTAAAGGAAAAGCAATAATGGCATAAGACAATCACTTGACTGTATTAAATTCTCACAATCTCTACATTTACATGAGTTACCAATCAGTCAAGAAGTACGTTTCCTTGGTTGAAGGTGATTGGAAATGATGTTTTTCTGTTCTAAAAATCGTGATTTTTGCACAGACCCAGCCCTGAATGATTTGTATCAAAAGCAGATTAAGCAGCTTAAATCTTATAGCAAACAAAGCTTCCCATTACAATCTAAAAAACAATCCCTTAACAAATGTTTGGGACTATGTGAAAAGCATTACTATACTTAGGCTGTAGCATACAAAGGGAAATAAGATAGCGCTTCTCCCTCTAAGACTATACGTTTTGTTAAGATTTACTGAATTGACTGGAATACAAAACACAAACTGATATGCATGATAACATAAGAAAACCTAAAGTATTAGCTAGAGTGGAAACTTCTATAAAATACAATTATTTTAATCTAACTTGCTACAAATAACACTTTGAGAGTTCAAGACCATCCTTTAACTTAAAGCCTGACTGTGGAATTCTTAACAGTATAGTATAATCTTCCCCCAAGAATGTCAGAATTTAAATAATATCTCTGAGGTAAATCTTCACAGGAGCTTTTAGTCTAAATTTATTGGTTTCTAAGAGGAAAAAAAAACAAATGTACAGCAATCAACATACGTGACTGTTACAACCCCTTGAGAAAAAAAAAGGGGTGGGGGGCATGTGTGTATAACTCTTTTCCTCTTTTAGAGCTCTGTGTCAGATCCAAAGAACAATTGAGACTTGTAAGAGGAGTCTGGGGAACCTTTTGGAAAGCAATTATTTGACTTGAGAGTTAGAACATGGAAGATAAATTGTGACTGTGGATTTGAAACTGAAAATAACAAAAGGTTTATGCAACAGGGTAAGACTGACTATGTTCAAAGAGAATGACTTTAAGAATAGTTTGCTTTGTTTTGCTTTTTAGCTGTCATACCCTGGTAAAGAATACATACATATACATACACACACACACACCATATACATATGAGCCACTTGTCATAGCAAATAAGGCAAGGGCAGCATCAAGGGTGATTTGTTGAGAAATCAGGGAACATTTAGGAAAGCTCAGGACACTCTACTGTTCTAGCTCCTTCCCTCACCTATCTGGCTTTTCCTCCAGGGCTGGCATAGGCACCACCTCTGTAGAGCCATCCTGGATTCCCCTAAGCAAGGTTACATGTTTTATCCTAGGTACCACCACTGACCCTGGTACACATCTTGATTACAGTACAGCATTAATCACAGATGACTGCAATTATCTATTCACATATCTGCCTCCTTCCAAGATAGTGAGGTACCAGAGGTCACGGACCACAGAACCTAGAAGAGTTCCTGGAAGAGTATGTACAATCAATGTTTTTATAGCAGGTGACTGTGGGCATCTCCAGGTGCCAAAGAAGAGAACTCCATGAGGGCCATAAAAACAACTAAGCATTATGTTTATTATTCATTTATTTATTTAATTAAATAAATTTACTTAATTAAATAATTTAATTTATTTGTTTAATTATTCAAAGTAATTCATTTATTCTTTCTTTCCACAATGATTTGCTTGGCTTCCACTGAATATCAAGCACCATTCCAAGCACTAGGGACATAGCTTAGAACAGAAAGTACACAAAACACCTGCCTTTGAGAAGCTTTCATTTTAGAGGGTGAGGAAGTGAGAATTTTCTTAAATTAGAGTAATAGAATGTCTACAACATTTGGGATATTTTGCATGACCTAGTCTCAGTCCCCAAGAAATTTACATTCTAGTTGGGGGGATTAATTAATGCAAAAATAATGAACAGCAAAAATACAAGGTGAATGTTAATTGCGTGGAACAAAAAAATAAGGGGTGTGAGCATTCATTGGTGGGTGCTTTGGGCTAGAGGGACCAACAATAGCTTCCTGGGATTGTGAGGGGTTTAGAAGGAGAGAGAGCTGCTGAGAAAGAGGAGGAGAGTCTAGTATTACTGGGAAGGACAATGGTCTGAGCTAAAGCAGAGGAGAAGAATGTAAGGCTTGTTGGAACAATACGAAACTCTCCCCTCCTGCACATCTGTTCTCCTCCACCTGCCACCGCTCTCAAGTCCAAGAGTCATCCCAGGCTCCTCTCTGCTTGCTGGACACATTCGGTCTCCAAGACCTTAGAGATGCTGCCTCTTTCATAAGCTCTCAGACCCACTCCTCTCTATTCTCATGGCCACTGCCGGCCATTTCTGAACCTGACTACCAGAAAGGCTTACCTCAAGCATCTCCCCTCTCCAACCATTTCCCAATGCACTGCCAGGGAGATCTTTCCAAAAGCAAATTTGATTCTATCACTCCTTTCCTTATAACCTTTCTGGAGCTCCAAATCACCTACAGGGTAAAATCCAAAACCCTTAAAACGTTTGGAGGATTCTTCATGGGGCCACACCCCCCTGCCTTCCCAGCCTCGTGACTGCTCCCTTCCACCATAGGCAATACTTGAAACTCCAGACTCTCCTCCTGTTCTTTATGCCTGCCTGCTTCTTCAGCACCTGGCCCAACAATCTAATCTCTTCTGTGCAGCGGTCTCCCATCCTCCTCCACGGCTGTGTATGTACCTCAATAACAGCACTTACTGCAAATGGCTGGTTCCATGGAACCCACCTCTCCACAGCCAAAGCCTGCATCTTACTCATTTTTTGCCTCCCAACACCTAATCCTACAACTAGCGCAGGCTTGCTCAATTAATGGTGACAAAGCAAAACTGACGCTAGGAACAGATTTGCGAGTGATTAAACATAAAGTTTGTAGTGAGGGGATAGAGATAGTGCAGGAAGATAAGTCTATATAAGAATGTGACAGTGAAAAGGGAGGCAACAAAGACACTTGGGAGGTAGAGCTGGATCATTATCCCTTAGAAATAATGGGCCTCTTCCCACCCATCCCCCACCCCAATGACAGGACCATTAGCTGTGGGGATCAGAGAGTAAACTCTCTACCATGAACAGACAGGGAATCCAAAGTGGTCAAAAAATGTCACCGGCCATTTCAGTAAATGAAGATGTTGCTGCCATAAACCCATCAACCACTGCAGCTACCCCATGATGCCCCCTGAAGGGAATTCACGATGGAGAAACACAGGATACTGGCCCTAGATAGTTAAGATGAACATTAAAGGAATGATTTCAATAAGCCCAGACTCTGCATTTTCCCATACATAGAAAAGCACTAAAATCTTTAACTTGAGATGTCTGTTTTTTGTGATTAGCAGTAATCTTCTAATGTTCAACTACGTGATTTTGTTTTTGTTTGTTTGTTTTGTTTTCCCCCACCAAAAAACTCCTATATATCCTGGCCTCTCCCTTACCTCTTTGAAACAGTTCCTCAAAGCTACCTGAGAGGCTGTTATCCCAGGCTATAGTCCTCAGCAGGGTCCCCAAACTAAACATAATTCTCAACTCTTAGGTTGTACTTTTTTTTTTTCAGTTGACTCAACCAACCATCTAAACAAAAAACCTTTTGCCTGAACTATCTGAAGCGTTCCTGATAACTCCCTTCTTTTTTGAGAAAACTTTTCTTTCCTCAGTGAAGTTTGAACAACAGAAATGCAAGAAACAAAACAGCATACTAAATATCTACATTCTGGCTATAAAAATTACTTCTATCACTTTCTACGTCAAGAAGAAGAGATGTTAAATTCAATTTACTGATTAATGGGGTGGCGGGGTGTGTGTGTGGGGGAGGTGTTTCTGGAAGCAAGGCAGCTAAAGACACTCTTCTGCACACCAGGCGCACAGAACCTGCCTCAACATGTGATCTCCACCAGCACCAGTGCAATAAAGGCCATGAGCCAAATACTTCCTGCCACCACTGCCTCAAGATAACACCTGTGGTTGGTTGTTGGAGCTGATTTAGAAAATAAGTGGCCTTTTGCGCAAATGCTCTCATGCCAATAGGCCGCCTCTTTCACAAACCTTTGGGCACAATTTCTAGTGGTCATGAGTAAAGCAAATATGGAAAGGACACCATACTGAGATTTACCATCTTTGATTCTCTAGATTAGTTAATGTCAAACAAGGAAGCAATCTTCACACTTAAAGCACTAAATGTGCTTCAAAAGTAAGCAGAAACCCACAGGTTTAAAAAAAAAAAAGCAGCCCAAATCCCAGTCTACCAAAGGGCACACTTCCATTTACATATGTAAAATATTTCTATGATGTAACCAGGGACCACATCTAAATAGTTTTTCTTTTTGCCTCTTGCAAATTAATTGATCATAGATGTCTTACCCGAGAACTTATGTTAAAATAACTCTCCTGCTCTGAATTATAAAGTTAATAACTATAGAGATATTTCATAGAAATCTTCAGTACCTGAGTGGGTTTTAAATTATTATACAACTATTAGTTGTGACAATCAAGTACTAGGAGAAATATGTTAGTCAATAGCTTGAACACAGCCCTGCATTACAAAACTAGAGGCAGAGGTTAAAATTATAATCTTCATTTCACCAGAGTGTCCCTTTCCATAGATTTATAATTATTTGATAAAAGTCTGTATACCATCAGCCTACTTCTGGTGACATCCAAAAAGGCTTATTATTTTCAATGACATAAACTTTCCATTGGCATGGTAAACATCTCTTGATATAAATCACTGCAACCCACATTAAATTTGTATAACACCCCCAAATTGCTGAGACCTGATGATATTTGTTGACATAAAGTATGTTGACTTGACCCCTATATACACTAAAGTATTAATTTCAGTAGACTATGGAGGGTGGGATGCAAGAAGAGTAGAGAATATTTAACTTTTTCTTAAATATATCTACACTGTTTGACTTGATACAACTATCAGGTCAATACAAACTAGCCCAAGTTAGTTTTCTTTCTAAATTGAGATCTACTGATAGCAGGTTGGAACAAAGCTCAGAGTCCCTTGCTTACTTCAATTTCCATTTGGGTTTTTACCCTTATTTATTTACAACTGTCAGTGTAAACAGTGACACCTCACCACAACAGATGAGTGTTCTCCTATGAAACAGACTGTGCTAATTTTATTATAACTTTTTAAAGTTTGTTCCTATGATTTATATTGTATGAAATCATGATTTACTACCGCAGCCTGCAAAAGGAGCATTATATATTATCTGACAGCTGGAGTGACCTGCTGAAAAGGGCATCAGTATGCACAGGTCTTGCAAGTCAGAAAACCTGGGTTTGAATCTTAATAAGCTGTGTGAGAAGCTAGGCAGATGAACCTGTGAGCTTCAGTTTTCTCTCCTGTAAAAAAGAATACTACTATTTGCTCCCTCCATAAGAATGGACACCTAATAAATTGTTCTCAAGTGAATGAAAGGTAATGCTAAACCATGGAGTATAATCCCTTCTATTAAATTTGGTCTTGGATTTCAATGAGCAGTGCCTACAATAGCCAAGATATGGAAAGACCTTAATTGTCTGTCTACAGATGAATGGACAGAGATGATGTGTCATATATATATATAATATATATATATGTAATGGAATATTATTCAGCCATGAGAAAGAAGGAAATTCTGTCATTTGCAACAACGCAAATGGAACTTGAGGGCATTATGTTAAGTGAAATAAGGCAGAGAAAGACAAATACTGTATGATATCACTTATATGTGAACTACAAAAAAGGTGAACTCACAGAAACAGCAGAATGTTAGGGGGTGGTGAGGAGATACTGGTCAAAGGGTACACTTCCAGTTTGAAGATGAATAAGTTCCAGGGATCTATTTACAGCATAGTGATTAGAGTTCATAATACTGTATCTTATACTTTGAGAGAAGATCTTAAATGTTCTCGCCACAAAAAACAAATGGTAATTAAGTAACATTGCGGAGGTGTTGGCTAACTCTATAGTGGCAACTTATAAATGTATCAAGACGTTGTACACCTTAAACTTAAACATTGCTATATGTCAATTATATCTCAATAGAGCTAGAAAAACCAGAAAAATAAATGAGCAGAACCTAAAACGTGAACGAAAAACCACATCTATCTCCTAAAATTAAGTTACTTCTAAAGTTATTAGAGAAGAATGTATTAGAGAAGCATATATTAGAGAAAAGTATTAGTACATGAGCAGGAACTGTTAACGTTTTTTCAACTGATCTGGCGTCCAGGAAACTGAGTCGGAGTCTGCCTGGTGATTTAACTGCCCGTCTTCCAGACGGACCCAATATGCCATCATTCCCTGCCAGTGTTCTCTTTAAGGACCAGATTTTCTCCCCACTGATCCAATTGCTTTCGCCTTCCTCACCTCCTCCCACTCCGTTTGTTTAACTCTTAAACAGCTCTCCCTCCGTTCTGTCCACTCTTCCTAAGCGAAGGAAATCCTGTCATTTGCAACAACGCAAATGGAACTTGAGGGCATTATGTTAAGTGAAATAAGGCAGAGAAAGACAAATACTGTATGATATCACTTATATGTGAACTACAAAAAAGGTGAACTCACAGAAACAGCAGAATGTTAGGGGGTGGTGAGGAGATACTGGTCAAAGGGTACACTTCCAGTTTGAAGATGAATAAGTTCCAGGGATCTATTTACAGCATAGTGATTAGAGTTCATAATACTGTATCTTATACTTTGAGAGAAGATCTTAAATGTTCTCGCCACAAAAAACAAATGGTAATTAAGTAACATTGCGGAGGTGTTGGCTAACTCTATAGTGGCAACTTATAAATGTATCAAGACGTTGTACACCTTAAACTTAAACATTGCTATATGTCAATTATATCTCAATAGAGCTAGAAAAACCAGAAAAATAAATGAGCAGAACCTAAAACGTGAACGAAAAACCACATCTATCTCCTAAAATTAAGTTACTTCTAAAGTTATTAGAGAAGAATGTATTAGAGAAGCATATATTAGAGAAAAGTATTAGTACATGAGCAGGAACTGTTAACGTTTTTTCAACTGATCTGGCGTCCAGGAAACTGAGTCGGAGTCTGCCTGGTGATTTAACTGCCCGTCTTCCAGACGGACCCAATATGCCATCATTCCCTGCCAGTGTTCTCTTTAAGGACCAGATTTTCTCCCCACTGATCCAATTGCTTTCGCCTTCCTCACCTCCTCCCACTCCGTTTGTTTAACTCTTAAACAGCTCTCCCTCCGTTCTGTCCACTCTTCCTAAGCACTTTTAACCAGAAATGGGGCACCGGGGCCCTCTGGACGGGTAGGAAATGCCTTGCGGTCCACCCAGCCTAAGGGCTACCTCCTCCCATCCGTTCCCCCGCGGGCGCTGCGGATGGAAAAGGATCCCGGCCCGCGCCCGGCGGCCACAAATCAGTTCCCGGGCCGCCCGACCCGGGCCGCCCCACCCAGGCCCAACCCTCCGTCCCAGAGCCACGCGTCTGCTTTCACCTTAAGGAGGATTCAGGCGGGTCACACCCCTGCTCTCCCAACCCGGGCGCGCTCCCCGAACCCCGCCCACGGGCTCGCCGCCCGCGCCTGTTCGAGCCGGAGAAAATGACCCAAAAGTTGTTGTTCTGAGTCAAGACTTCCGCGCTCGGGGGCGTCCCCGTATCTACCGTGACTATTCAGGGGCCGCGTTCCTCGCCCGTCCGGAAACTGACCTAGGGACCGGCGCGTACCCCGCGCCTCCCCGGCTTTCCCGGGGGCCGCCCGCTCGCCCGCTGGTCAGCGGCGCGAGGCAGCCGCACTGCGGCCCGGGGCGGGCGGCGCGGGCTTCCCCCTCCCCCCCACGGCCCCCCGCACCCGACCTCCTCCGAGCGGCCGAGGGTCCCCGCCAACTTCCATTCCCGAGGGTGCGGCGCCCACGCGCAGTCCCCGACTTCTCCCGCTTTGGCTCGGGCTTTCGGGAGCGGACGCGGGGCCCCGCGCCGGCCCACCCCCGGAACCCGCGGCTCACCGATATCCCCATCGTCGTCGTCGTCCTCCTCCAGCTCCATTTCTAGCAGAACGTCCCTGGTCATCATTTGCATGGCTCCCCCGGAGGCGGCTCGGAACTTGGCGTGAAGTTGGGGGCTTTCGGGGTCCGGAACGACGGCGCTCTGGCGGGGCCGGCGACCGGGCGGGGACGGCGGGGCGCGTCTCACTCCCGGCTCAGGGGCTGCCGTGCTCAGCCCGCGCTCGGGAAAGCCGAGCCCAAGCGGCCGCCGACCCGAGCCCTGCGCCCAAGGCAGCCTCTGGCCACCGGAGCCGGGCCCGGCCACTGAGCATGCCCAGTGAGCGCCGAGGCTCGCTGAGGAATGATTGAACTTCCCCCGGTTTATGAGGCTCTCAGAAGGAAGTCGGGAGAAGAGAGGGAGTAGCCGGCGCCCGCGTTGTGCACGCGACTGAACTCGCCGAAGGGGGAGGCGAGAGCACGCGAGGGTGGGAGTGGACAGGGTTCCCCCGAACGTTGCCTCCAAACGAGGCAGCCTTCTGTCCCAAGGTTATATATGGGCACGTCCGGGGCCTCGCTCTCTTTGGCATCTGTTACGAGAGGAGGGGAAACGCTGCTGGAGCTCCCAGGCAGGACCCTGAAGGAGAGCGCGTTTGCATGGTGTTTAAAGACGAAGTGGGGGCCAATGGCGGATGTTAAAGTATCAATTACTCTGACTCCAAGTGGGGGAACGTGTATTCTGTAGGGGAATGGGGAGGGGGTAATTACAGAGGAGGTCAAACTCGTAGATGAGAAACAACAGAAAAAAGACCAAGAGCGCGAGATCTAAAGAAACAACGTTCACGAAAGGCAGGAGGATTTCCGCCTCAAGTGAGGTTAGGAGGCTGGAGAAGCGCCACCTACCCCCGCCCGCAGGAGCGCGCTCAGGGAGTGGTCGGAAGATGATCACCGAGCATGCAGCGTATGGGGACCTTGAAAACTTCATCCTCGGTGTTACAAAAGCAAAGGAAGTGAAGACCTCCACTATGGGTTAGGTGTAAACTCTTATAAAGCACTGTGAAAAAACATCAGAACCAGAGGAAACAAAGTACTGAAATAAAGTTGAGGCAGAGAGGATAAGAACGCAATGCTGGAGGCCAGAGGCAACAGTAAGACAAATACAAAGGGATTTCTGCTTTTAAGATACATGGGGTAGTTTGAACTGCGGCTTCCTGGGATTGTGCATCCGCAGAACTTTTTTCAAAGAAGCTGGTGAATTCAGATGGGTCCATTTTGACTTCTCAAAAGGGCTAGAGGGTGTATTTGTAATCCTTGTTATATTCATTGTTCCCCTAACACTTATTGAAACTTTTTATATTTTTTCCACTTAATCCAGAATTGTTATAATTAGAATAAATATTCAGATAACACTAAATCTACCGTGCATTTTATTCTATATACTTACTTCTGATGTTTTCATATGAAAGAAATAAAACACTGAGATCAACTGTAAGTAGGAGTGGGAAAACAGCTATGAATATGCATGATAAGACATGAGGAAATTACTTTTAAGAAAATATCCGGGAAACATTATACTTACTTCTTAAGGAAACTTTTGGGAAAAAATTATTCCTAATATAAAGAGAAACCAATACAGTACTCTGAAGATAGGAGGGTGGGAAAAAAAGATGGGAGGATGAAGAAGAAAAAAAATGAGAAGGAGAAAAGATTGTTTTCTTTTAGTGAACTTTCCCCAATGCTTATGGGACCTACTAAAATAGAAATTCCAGAGGTATTTTAGTTCCATGATTAATATTCACAATTTTCATTTAACAAAAGCATATGGTACTTTTTATGTGCTAGGCACAGTTCTAAATGTTTTACATTCAGTTATTTAATCCTCATAATGACCCTACGAGTTGTTACCATTCTTGCAGGCACAGAGCAATTGAATAACTTGTCCAAAATCACACAGGGAGTAAGTGACTGAGCTGGGATTCAAACCCAAGCAGCTTATTCCAGAATTTGTGTTCTTAGCCACTTTATAAATCACTTCCAGAGATATTTCTAAATCCATTTTTAAAAATCACTTTTTTTCTCCCCACCAATTCTAAGCTCTAAAATTCTTACCAACTCCCTGCCACAGTTCTTTCATCAAATAGTCTGGTTCTTAGGGCCTAAGGCTTTGCTCAAGGTTAATCAGTAGTTAGAAAACTCTTGTGATTGATTTTGCAACAGGTTTCAATGCGTCATTTGAAATTCTTCACAGATTTTAGAGTTTACATTTTTCTTGCTTGATAAATGTTGCAGAGAAACATTGCTGACCTTATATGTAAAGGGACTGTTGCTAGAAGGGAAATGAATTATTTACTTTGGTTAGCTGTAAGTCTATTAGTAAATTCCATTCTTTCATTTAATCTATTTTATTTCCTGCAGCTTCTTTCATGCACCATTTTTTTTTCAACTGAGTAACATATGCTTCAAAAATAATCGAGGTAATAGGCCTAGGTAAGAACCACACCCTTGACTCTGAAAAATTATCAACTATATCATGAATAGTTTATGAAACAAAATGTGCCTAACAATCCGAGGCCAGGTGATAGCTTGCAAAGCTTTACCAAGTCAGGGGTCAGAGACAAAGTATCTTCTCCTTCATTGGTCTTCTGATTAATTGCAACCCTTGTCTGGCCACAGGATGGCCCATCTTTATCTGCCCATCTCTTAAATGTTGGTGCTTCTCTGGCTTCCATCCTCAGGCCTCTTTCCTTTTTTTCTTTCCTTTTTTTTTTTTTAGAGGAAGTCTTTTTTTTTTTTTAATTTATTTTTGGCTGTGTTGGGTCTTCGTTGCTGCGCGCAGGCATTCTCTAGTTGCGGCAAGCAGGGGCTACTGTGCGTTGTGGTGCGCAGGTTTCTCCTTGCAGTGGCTCTCTTGTTGCGGAGCACAGGCTCTAGGTGCCCGGGCTTCAGTAGTTGCAGCACGCCGGCTCAGTAGTTGTGGCTCGCAGACTCTAGGGTGCGCAGGCTTCAGTAGTTGTGGTGTGCGGGCTCTAGAGCACAGGCTCAGTAGTTGTGGCATACCAGCTTAGTTGCTCTGCAGCATGTGGGATCTTCCCGGCCCAGGGATCAAACCCGTGTCCCCTGCATTGGCAGGTGGATTCTTAACCACTGCGCCACCAGGGAAGTCCCCTTAGGCCTCTTTTCTTCTCATCTTTCCCTACTTAACTCATTCATTCCTATAACTTTATTATCTTTTCCAAGCAGGGCTAGTTTCATGGGCATACCAACAGTTCATTCACACAGGGCCCTGCACTCAGAAGGGCCTAATGCTTGAGGTCTCAATGTTCTGTTTGTTGCCAGATTGAAATTCTTAATAACATTACCTTTGGGTTTTTGTTTTGTAAGTGAAGTCTAATGAGAGAGTGGAGCATGTCTTCTGCCACCTCTCTGCCTCCCTGGGATAAGTTCAGCTGCCAGCTCCTCCCATTTTCTGGCATCTCAGCCCCACCCACTCTCCTGCTCACCCCACCCCGGTCCAGGACCACAGGACCAGGAGGGCCTGGGCACAGGCACCGGGAAAGTCAGGGTCATGTGTGTGCACCCACGGTGTCTTAGGGCAGGGCATGGCGGCAGCTGTCCTGGACTGTCAGTGTCACAGTCCACCTAGTGGGCGACTTGGTAGGGATGAGCCTCTTACCCATTCCCTGTGCAAGTGCATCCTAGCATGGAAATTGCAGTCTCTTGGAGGTGTCCCTCGATGTGGTTTGGAGAATAGAGGCTGTGGAAAGGGGAGATACCTGGCTCAACTTCCCCACCCTCATCCAGAGCATTTAGTCCTCCAAATTGTTGGGAGGAGGACAAAGCAGTTGATGGACCTCAAAGGCTATTTGAACAAGGGACCCTACATTGCATTTTACACTGGGCGTTGCAAATTGTAGAGTTGGCCCTGATTCTAAGGTCTTTATTTGCAGCCCAAATTTCTCTTCAGTGTTGCAAATGGTATATCTGCCTGCATGCTTGAACATCTTCACTTGGATATTTAAGACATTTCAGATTCAGCAGGTTTAAAATTAAATTTATAATCTCTGCCCCAAACCTGTTTCCCTAAACCAGGAATGACACCACTAAATACACAGGCCAATAATTTGAGCATCATTTTGACTCCTTCCTCTCTCTCTTTTCCCTCCTATCCAGTCAGTTGCTAAATCCTGTGGCATCTACCTTCTGGATATCTCAAACACAACCTGTGTTTGTTACCCAGTTACATTGTTGCGTAACTGCATAGCATGATGTCTTAGCACAGACTTGAAGGAAGTAAGAGATTAAGACATGAAACTATCTGAGGGAATGGAGTTTTAGGCAGAAGGAAAAGCAAGTGTAAAAGTTCCAAGGAGAACCAGCAAAGAGGTCATGGCAACAGTGGCATAAAAGATTAACCCCCCCCCAAAAAAAAAGATTAACCCCAAATGTAGTGGCTTAGAGCAACAATAAACATATTATCTTAGTTTCTGTGAGTCAGGAATTTGGAGCAGCAGAGTCAAGGGATTCTGGGCTGCATTCTCTCAAAGTTCTAGGCAAGATGCTGGCCAGTGCTGCAGTCACCTAAAAGCTTGAATAGATCTTCTCCTAAGATAGCTCCACTCAAGACAGTTCACTCTCAAGTGGTGCTGCTTGTTAGCAGACCCCTTGGTTCCTTCCTATGCAGGCCTGTCTGCAGGCTTCTTGAGCATCCTCATGACACGACATTTGTCTTCCCGCAGATGAGCAATTCAAGAGAGTGGGCAAGGTGGAAGCTACAACCTCTTTTATGACCTAACCTTGGAAATCACACAATTTCAATTGTCAATCACACAATTGTCAATTCTGCCATTGGTTACCCAGGTCAGTCAGCTCTACTCACTGAGGGAGGGGCCTATACAGAACATGAAGACCATAGGCAGGGATCTTGGGGAGCCATCTTGGAGGCTGGCTGCCACCCATCTCACCGTCACTGTTCTGATACATACCACCATCATTCTTCATTCTTAGTTCCTGAGAACTACCTATATGCTGGCCACTTTCCTGGGTGTTGTGGGTTCAATAGTAAAAACAAAGACAGACAATGTCCCTGCCCTCATGACCTTCCATTCCAGTGAATAAAGACAAGTAAGACAAATGTTCTTATTTATTTGTGAATTCCAGTGGATAGAGACAAACAAAAAAGTACATTTGTCTTATTTGTCTTGGCAAGAGAAACAGAGAATGATGCGTATTTACATGGAGTGGTTAGGGAAAGCCTCTGATAAAGTGACATTTTAGGAGAGATTTGAAGAAAGTGAGGGAATAGACATGTAAGTACCTGAGAGAACAGAGTTTTAAGCAGAGTTAAGTTTCAGGTGCAAAAGCCTGAGGACAAGCATGCTTAGTGTCTTCAGAAAAAGCAGGGAGGCCATGTGACTGTAGCGTTAGTGATGCAGGAGGAGAGTGGTAGGAGGTCAGGGTTGGTGAGGGAGGGGGAGTGCTGCAAATCACTTTTGCCATCAGAAGGTCTTGGGCTTTTACTCTGGATAATTGTGGGAAAACTTTGGAAAGTTTTGAATGAGTGGATGGAGTAATTGAACTGATATTTAAAAGGATTTTTCTGACTGCTTTATGGGAAATAGACTAGATTATGCAAAAGGAAGTGTAAAGGAAGGGAGACAATTAAGAGACGAGTTCTTTAATTTTGACAAGGGGTGATGGTCTTGAACCAGAGTGGTAGTAGTAGATGTGGATTATAGATATGTTTTGAGGTAGGTCTGAAAAGAGTTTCTGATATAGTCCGTATGGATAAGAGAAAAAAAAGAGGGAGTCAAGAATGACTCTAAGATTTTGACCTGAGTAATTAGGAGAATGGAGTTGCTGTTTTTGAGATGTAGAAGACTACAGGGCAGTAGGGGTAAGGGAGTTTGATTTTGTACCCATCAATTTTTTTTTTTTTTTTGCGGTACGCGGACCTCTCACTGTTGTGGCCTCTCCCAGTGCAGAGCACAGGCTCCAGAAGCGCAGGCTCAGAGGCCATGGCTCACGGGCCTAGCAGCTCCGCGGCATGTGGGATCTTCCCGGACCGGGGCACGAACCTCGGTCCCCTGCATCAGCAAGCGGACTCTCAACCACTGTGCCACCAGGGAAGCCCTGTACCCATCAATTTGAATTCAATATTAGACATCCATGGGTGTCTGGAGTTTGGAGGAGAAAATGGGTTATGGGTAGTTATGGGTCATGAGTCTGGAGTTTGGAGGAGAAATCTACACTGGAGATATAAATTTAGGACTGGATAAGACTGCTTGGAAAGTTAATCTATATGAAGAGATTAAGTCCAAGGACTCAGCTCTAGCACATTCCACTCCAACACTTGCATTGGGAAAATGAAGAAAAACCAGCAAAGGAGACAGATGGAAGGAGTATCCAGTGAGGAATGAAGAACAGAAAAGGGTGAGGTTCAGTTAAATTTTTTTCAAAAAAAAGGAAAAAGAGAAAATGATCTCCTGTGTCAAATGAATCTGATAAGACAACTTTGTAAAGACTTCCAATTTTCCTATAGCTGGAATAGATTTCTTTGGGTGTGAAGAGAACTGGCCATTGGATTTAGCAATGGGAGGTCAACAGTGACCTCAGTTTCAGAGGAGTGATAGGGGACAAAAGTCTGGAATGGGTTCTCCAATACGTTTCTTCCAACACCACCAACCAATTTGCAGTGGACACTTGACTGTGTGTCCTACAATTAACTCAATTCTGACACTATCTACCTGGAGGTATCAACTGATCCCACAGGTTAAGCGCTCAGTCCCACAAAATTGCACCCCTTGCCCTACTTCAGATGCCAACCACAGGTCTAGGTTGTCACCTGTGCTTTTGACCAACTGGCTATGGATTGGAGGTTCCCACAACCCTCAACTTGGGTTTGATTAATTTGTTAGAGCTGTTCATAGAACCCAGAGAAACATTTACTTACATTTACCGGTTTATTAAAAGGATTTTATAGAGGATACAGATGAACAACCAGATGAAGATGTACATAGGGCGAGATCCAGAAGCATCCCAAGCACAGGCGCTTTTGTCCCCATGGAACTAGGGTGCACCATCCCCCCAGCCTGTGCATCTTTTCATCACTCCAGAAGCTCATCAAATCTTGTTTTCAAGAGTTTTTATAGAGCTTAATCTGCAGCACCCCCCTTCACCTTCTCAGAGGTCAGTGGGTGGGGCTGAAAGTTCTAACTCTAATCATGTGGGTGACCAGCCCCATCCGAAGGCTACCTAGGGCCACCACCCTAAGTCACCTCATTAGCATAAGCTCAAAAGGGGGTCTTCACGAAGGACAAAAGACACTCGTATCACTCAGAAAATTCCAGGGGTTTGCAGTTTGCGCCAGGAACAGGGGACAAAGACCAAGCGTATATCTTAATATACCACAAGTTCACAGGGGAAGGAGGGAAGAGGAAGTGATAACAATGACAGACAACTTTTTTGAGGAGACCTGAAACTCTTTGAGACACATGAACTCTAGACTTCTATATCCATCTCCACTTGGACTCTAACGGGCAGCTAAAATTTCATATCCAATGTCAAACTCCTGATCTTCCTCCAAACTCTGGTCTACCCATAATCTTCTCCATCTCAGATAATCAAAACGCTATTCCTCTGATTGCTCAGGCCCCAAAGCTGGGAGTCATCTTTGATTTCTCTCTTTCTTGTATACCCCATGTCCTTCCAGCAGATCTTTTTAAGTCTATTAAAAAATATTCCTAGAATTGGACCACTACACACCACCTTCACCACAAACATCTCATCTGTGACATCATCCTCTCTTCCTTGGATTATTTTTCTACCTGGTTTCCCTGCTTCCACCTTTGTCTCCCTACAGTCCATTCTCAACACAGTAGCCAAAGTGATGCTAAAAGCATCACCATGAGTCAGATCATATTACTCTCGGCTCAACAAGAACTCCCTATTCTAACTACAGGAAAATCTAAAGTATTTACAAAGCCACCCTATTTAAATTGCAAAATCGCTAGAGTCACCCCATATGGTTGTGCAAGATTTTTATTCTACACAGGTGTCTAGTCAAGGGGAATGAAGTGAGGCCTGAAATCTAGCTCAGGCTCTGCTTGCCAAGTCATATGCCTTGGTGCAAGACTCTATACAAGATTCCATACAGGTTTTCAGCAACCCTGGACACCTCTACACAGGTACTACCCCCCCTCTTACTTTGCTTTATTTTCTCTTTATCTCCTAGCCCCCTCTTACGTACTATATCCTTTGTTTACTTATTCTGTTTATTATCTGTCTTCACCAACTAAAAGATGACTTCCATGAGAGCAGTGCTTTTGTCTTTTGTTCATTACCATATCCTCAGCACAGAGTAGGTACTCGATAAAGATTTATGAAATTGGATTGGGTTTTTCTGTAAAGGGTAGTGAAGAAATGCAGTAGTAGATAGAAGGGTATGTGGGCCAAGAGCGGGAAAGGTTTCTTTTTCTTTATAAATTTATTTCTTTTTTATTTATTTATTTTTGGCTGCATTGGGTCTTTGTTGCTGCACGCGGGCTTTCTCTAGTTTCGGCAAGTAGGGGCTACGCTTTGTTGCAGTGTGAGGGCTTCTCATTGCGGTGGCTTCTCTTGTTGAGGTGTACAGGCTCTAGGCGTGCGGGCTTCAGTAGATGTGGCACACGGGGCTTAGTTGCTCCGTGGCATGTGGGATCTTCCCAGACCAGGGCTCGAACCCATGTCCCCTGAATTAGCAGGTGGATTCTTAACCACTGCTCCACCAGGGAAGTTCCGAGGGAAAGGTTTTAATGTGGGAGAGAGAAGGGAAAATTGCTGTCATAATGTCCTTGGGTAAGTGAAAGTGATGAGTTCCAGTACACCATGGAGATACTGGCTGTACAAAGCAAAATAAAACTTCCATCACAAAAACCATAGGGAAGACATAGTATATGAATGCAGATGCCGGTGTATTGGTAAATGTATTGGTAGGAGCTGTAGAAGCTATCTTTTTTCCCCTCAAATGTTTATTCTGAAAGCTTTCGGACATATAGAAAAGTTGAAAGAATAGTGTAACAGATATCTATACATTCACCACTAAACTTCAACAATTGTGAATATTCTGCTCTATTTGTTTTATCTGTCTCTCTGTGTATATTTCATTGAATCATATTAATGTTGCAGACCTCATGACATGCCATCCCTACATAAATAATATACTCACATAGAAGACACTTCCCTCATACCAACTAATACCCAATCGGTATTCAAATCTCAGACTCTTTAATGACCAAGGCTTTTAGACATTTTGTACATCTCGCACACTGCAACTGATTATATTCCTCAACATTTTTTCCCACTGACTTTGACTTTTTCAAGAGAACAGAATAGTTGTGGATGACTTTTTTCCCCTAATGCTGTTGTCCAATGTCTAGCATTTCCTGTAAACTGCACCTTAAGTCAGACGCTTTTAGATTCAAGTTAAACATTTTTGGCAAGAGTCTGTCATAGAAGATGCTGTGCTTTTCATGGGGCATTACAGTAGGAGGTGTATACTGGCAGGTTGTTCTACCATTATTGGTGCTAATTTAGAGCACTAGCCTACATAGCAAATGCCAGGTATTTCCATTAGATCAAGGTTTGAACACAGGCAATGTAACTCCAGGGTCTGTGCCTCTAACCGTTTTGCTACAGTGCCTCTCTAGGCGAGAGCACAGGGCTCAAGAACCAACACACGTGAGCAAGCAGCAAGGCTAGGATTCAGAACCGATGGCTCGGGGCTTCCCTGGTGGTGCAGTGGTTGCGAGTCCGCCTGCCAATGCAGGGGACGCGGGTTCGTGCCCCGGTCCGGGAAGAGTCCACATGCCGCGGAGCTGCTAGGCCCGTGAGCCATGGCCGCTGAGCCTGCGCGTCCGGAGCCTGTGCTCCGCAACAGGAGAGACCACAACAGTGAGAGGCCCGCGAACCACACACACAAAAAATAAAATAAAATAAACAAAACCGATGGCTCCGCTCACTATGTGAAAATGACCTGTCAGTTTATAATCTTAAAAAAGGGCCCTTGGAGCTTGTTGTACTTCATGGTGAAAGCAAACTCCTTCGTGTGTTCTCTATTTATTGAGGAGAAGACTAATACATGTGTCAGCTTCCTAGATGTTACCAAGGACTGGGTTGATTTGCTCCAGGGAAGAGATAACTCAGATTGTAGCTAATTTTCTAGTTTCCATTCTGATTCATTATCATTCCCCAAGATCCATCTTTCTTATGCACAGAAAAATGAGTAAGTGAAATAGGAAAGTGGTCTTTGATGTGGGCATTAATCTCTGATTCTCTGATACCCTGGGTTCTGAGGAAAGAGGGTTCTAATATTGGGAAGGCAGAAACTT
Organism: Physeter macrocephalus; assembly: GCF_002837175.3. Classification (NCBI taxonomy): domain Eukaryota; kingdom Metazoa; phylum Chordata; class Mammalia; order Artiodactyla; family Physeteridae; genus Physeter; species Physeter macrocephalus. The sequence continues at coordinate 93,020,552 of NC_041219.1, forward strand.
GAGATTAAAATTGTTTTTTTTAAGGGCAATTTAGGCCAGATTACCTGTAGCTCTGCTTGAAAACAATGAATTCATTGAGAGAATTTTTTGGTTACTAAATTTTCAGGGTGAGATATTTTTGGTTTGGTTTTGCTAGGGAGGATTGACAAATGGGCTCCACTTGAAGAGTTTGGACCAAAGTGAATGAAGTACCTCGTCCTCTGGCAGTTTCCAAAGCCCCCAAGGATCATGCAAAAATTAGCATTAGAACTACCCACACCGCTGGATGAGATTAGAATCACAGTGTCAGGACAGCTAGGTCAGTGGTGGGCAGGAGGCTTTCTTAAGAAAGAAACTTTCCTACTTGGCTTTTGTTCTGTTTTGCTCTGTTTTTGTTCTTTGCTTATGAAATTGAGTGGAGGTCACAGCTTTGCCAATAGCTGGTCCTCAATTGCTGTAAAGGATGGAAAATATCAAATACCCCTAAATGTTCACACACCCAGCTTAATACTACAGAATCCAAGTCATTGCTGGTGGAGAGGGGGCAACATGGATTTCCATAACACAATCTCAAAGTTATTTTGATTTAATCCCATTTTTTAAATATATAATACTTGGCTAAGCTAGGTGAGGTATCAGGAAAAAATGACACGAGGGTCTCACACTTACAGAGATTAGAAATAACTTCCTATAACAACTAGAGTGATGGTTTAGTGAAATGGACAAACCACATCAAGGCATGATTCCCCATGACACTTTGACTTGCCATATAGTCTTCATTTTCACTAGCATTTAATTCACAAATAATTTTGTGAGTGAAAGTGAAGTAAAATCCCCTCTTCTAGAACGTTGATAGATATTTTTATAATCAACAAGAAGGAGCATGTTTTATGACTGCAGTCAACTCACAGAATTATCTTAGCCTTCTTGGCACCATTTACTCAGCCAAATGGCCTGTAAACCTGAAAATATTCACTGACCCTTTATAGAAAGAGTTTGCCAACCCCTGGTTTATACTGTCCCTTCCCTCGACCTAACTTTTGGAAGGTATACGATACTTCTGAGACAGAGATGTTTCAGCAGATGAACAATCGGCACAAATGGGTATTTTTAAAGAACCACTTATTTGGGCTTCCCTGGTGGCGCGGTGGTTGGGAGTCCGCCTGCTGATGCGGGGGACGCGGGTTCGTGCCCCGGTCCGGGAGGATCCCGTGGCGCGGTGGTTGGGAGTCCGCCTGCTGATGCGGGGGACGCGGGTTCGTGCCCCGGTCCGGGAGGATCCCGCGTGCCGCGGAGCGGCTGGGCTCGTGAGCCATGGCCGCTGAGCCTGCGCGTCCGGAGCCTGTGCTCCGCAATGGGAGAGGCCGCAGCGGTGAGAGGCCCGCGTACCGAAGAACCACTTATTTATGTGTCGATTTTCACGCGTTATTTTCAGCAATTACACATTTTCACCCTATAGATTATCGTGGAAGAAATCACAAAAGATTTCATAGAATTAGCAGCCAATTCAAAGTGAGTGCTCTACTGGGATGTTTTTGACAAGTGTTAAATGTCCTTTTGGTTGCCTAGGCCAGGCAACAAATTGGTGCCCAAGAATGGAGTCCAGCTCAACATTATTTTCCCCCCAAACTGGGCCCCTCAACACTGGGGAACAAAAAAGCCAAATACTTGGGTCTCAGCCCTTTCTTCCAGGCATTGGGGGAAGTCAGTTCTCACCCACCCCGGGCAGCATGCACGTCCCTTTTCCTCTGCTTCCTGAGTTCCCTCGCATAGATTCTTGTTGGTGATGCTGAGGTTTGTCACTCTCTGTGCTGTCCCTGGACAGTCCTCCTTCACGTGCATTCCATACTTAGTATCCTCCTCAAACTTCTTCAGGGGTCCCAACAGCTTCTCCTCAGTGATGGGCTCACAGGGCAACTTCCCCTCTGTTCTGGGCTGCAGTCTTTGAGAGCTCTGAGACTTTACCCTAGATACCTTCACCTTTCTTTCTGCCTCAGGGTTTTCTTAGGGCAGTAGCTCTGTACAGACATCTCTGTTTTGTTTTCATTGGCACCTCTGCTTGAATATGAAAGTGCGTGGGACCAGACGGCTGGATGAGGAGGAAGTGGCAGGGACAGGAGACCTGGGGTGGGCACCACGCACCCAGCTGTGGGTGGACCAGGTTGCAGACTGAAAGCTACCTTTTTTAAAATTGTGGTAAGGAATACATAACATAAAATTTACCTTCTTAACCATTTCTAAGTGTATGTTCCGTAGTGTTACATATGTTTATGTTGTTGTGCAACAGATCTCTAGAACTTTTTCGTCTTGCAGAACTGAAACTCTATGCTCATTAAAAAACTCCTATTTCCCCTCCCCCCAGCCCCTGGCAACCACCATTCTCCTTTGTGTTTCTATGAGTTTAACTACTTTATATACCTCATGTACTTGGACTTGTACAAGAGGTATGTAAAGTAGTTAAACTGTATGTATTTGTCTTTTTGTGATTGACTTATTCCACTTAATATAATGTCCTCAAGGTCTGGAAACTATCATTTGATAATTTCTATTTACCTAGTAAAATAGAAAACACAGGTTATTAGCAAGGGATGAAAATGTGGAAGGAGGTTTAAGCAGAGAGAAGCTTTGGAATAGTATATAAGACAAATGGAAAGTAAATAGACTAGGGAAATAGCATAGGATCACACCAGAGACCCACATGAGTGCATGAATTTAAAGCGAAACCTGTTAGCATGGTCATATTTTTTTCCAGGCACATCTGATACTCAGGTCCATGTATCAAATAGGTGGACAGTTGGATATAACTAGAGGTAGGTTTTGCAAGGTAAGTTCAACAGAGGGAAAGAAGGGGTGGGAATTGATGGTATAAACAAGGGAGTGCTTTTAATGTTGTATTATAGGATCCAAAAGATAAAACAGTGAGGACATGACTGAACAAAATTGGTAAGATCAGAAATCTGAATATTTTGAGTGGTGTGGAATTATTTGAATTGCTGGAGCTATTTCTCACCTGGATTACTGCTGAAACCTCCTTACTAGTTTTCTTATTCTTTCCAGTCCATTCTCCCTCTTGTGGTCAGAAATGATCCTCCTGATGTGAAAATTTGATGGAATCACTCCTTTCAAATTCCCCAAGGGATTCCTATAGCACTGTGAATAGTGGCTAACTTTTCATGACCTGAGGTCCTGTGTATATGCCAAGCCTCATTCTCCACACTTCTTCAGCATCTTCAATATTTCCAGCATCTTCAGTTATTTGAAGATTTCATTCCCTATCATACCTCCAAGACTTTGAACATGCTGTTCCTCTTACTTGGACCACTCCCTCCACTGTGAACTGGCTTTCACTTATCTGTTAGATCTCAGCTTAAATTTCACTTCCTCCTGGAAGTCTTTTTTGATATTCCCCAGTCTATGTTGAATGCTTCTCACATGTTTTTGCAAAACATCCCGTATTTTCCCACGTTACCATTTAATACCCTTTACTGTCAATGCTTTTTTAATTGTTTAGTCATATTTTAGTTCTTCATATTTTCTGTTGAGGAGAAGGACCCTGTATGAATAGCTCAGCCTATATATTAAGCATCTAAGATTTTTCAAAAAATATTTAAATCCTACATAGGAGGTGCTTCTTAAAAGTGATCCTACACCCTCCTTGTTGAAACTTTTCATCTCTAGGCTTTGAGGACATCTCACTCATCTGAGTCCCTCCATATTCAACAGCCACTCCTTCTCTATCCGACATCTAGCCCTCTGTTCTCTCCCCCCTTTCCTGAGGTTATTTAACCCAGTCTCATGATTTTAAAATGCCATCTATATCTCTTTTTTTTTTTTTTTTTTTTTTTTTTTTTTTT
>NC_041219.1:93024473-93068782 GCF_002837175.3 Physeter macrocephalus
TTTTTTGCAGTACGCGGGCCTCTCACTGTTGTGGCCTCTCCCGTTGCGGAGCACAAGCTCCGGACGCGCAGGCTCGACAGCCATGGCTCACGGGCCCAGCCGCTCCGCGGCATGAGGGATCCTTCCAGACCGGGGCACGAACCCGTGTTCCCTGCATCGGCAGGCAGACTCTCAACCACTGCGCCACCAGGGAAGCCTGCCATCTATGTCTTGATGACCCCTAAATCTTTATCTCTAACCTGGACACCTCTTGAGTGCTCCAGCTTCTTGTGTCTGTCTAGTCTATATTCCTGCTTGGTAAGAACAGAATTATGAACACCACCAAAACACCATTACCCAAATTGTCTCCATTTAGTGATAGCACCTATGGCAGATTGCATTTTATAAAGATAGCTGCACCAAAATACTCATCCCATTTCCCATGCTATTCTTAAAATGTGACTGACACTGTTCCACTGAAAGGTGGGTTCTGTGTTCTCTCTCCTCGGGTATGGGCACGGTGTGTGACTACCCTGGTCAATGGAGTACAGAGAAAGTGATGCTATGTGACTTCTGAGACTGGACCTTAGAAAGGGTAGAGCTTCCTCTGCTTCGTGATCTCTCAAGATGCTCACATTTTGAAGCCAAACACCATACTGTGAAAAAGCTCAGACCACATGGAGAGGCCATTGTACATACTCCAGCTGATATTCACAGGTAAGGGCTAAACTCACAGCCATCATTAACCATTAGACATGTAAGTTGATCAGGTCTTCAGATGGGTCCAGCCTCCAGCCTTTGAGACTTCCAGGTGAAGTTCCATACATGGAACAGAAACAAGTCATCTATGCTGTGACATATCTGAATTTCTGATTCACAGAAGCCATAAGAGAAAATAAATGATTATGCTTGGGGGAAATTTGTTACACAGCACTAGATAATGAATACAGTGTAACAGCTAGTCACTAGCACAGGCTAAAAATTTAGGAGTCATTCTTCATTCCTCTTTTTCTCTGATATCCATATCCAATCTATTCAACAAGTCTGGTTCATTCTATCTCCAAAGTACATTAAGCATCTGAGCCCTTCTTCTTATCTCCTATAATGCACTCTGATCCAAGTAACCATCATCTATGACTAAAGCAATCAGCAGAATCCTATCTGATCTTCCTAATTTCCCTCTTTGCTTCCCTACAGCCCATTCTCCATTCAGTGGCTAAAGAGATTCTTTGAAAATCTCTATATGAATATATTCCTTCTCTGCTTAAAACCCTCCACAACTGAGGAAATTTGAACACTCCCTAGATGTTTGATGATTTTAAGAAATAATTGTGAATTTTTAAAGTGTGATAGTGGTATTGAAGTTAAAATTGTTTTGATATGCATACAGAAAACTTTATAGATAAAATGATATGAATTCTGAGATTATTTCAGAATAATCCAGAGAGAAGGGGAGGACATAGGAGTATTGATCAAATAAAACTGGTCAGGGGCTGAGAATTGTCAATGTGAGGTGATGGGGAGGGGTCAGTATACTATTCTCCCTATTTTTTTTTTTTTTTGCGTTACTCAGGCCTCTCACTGTTGTGGCCTCTCCCGTTGCGGAGCACAGGCTCCGGACGTGCAGGCTCAGCAGCCACGGCTCACGGGCCTAGCTGCTCCGCGGCATGTGGGATCTTCCCGGACCGGGACACAAACACGTTTCCCCTGCATCGGCAGGCGGACTCTCAACCACTGCGCCACCAGGGAAGCCCCTCCCTATTTTTTGTTTGTTTTAAATTTTAGTTTTTTTAAAAGGGGGAAATCCTTCCGTGTCTTTCTTTTTCATCCTCTATTGTTCTCTTCTTTTCCTTTATTTTTTTCTTTAAACCAGGTCATTGCTTTTCTTCCTTTTCCTTCCCTTGAGGTAGCCATGGCAGACTTGACCCTCGTGTGGAGCTGCATCAGAGCAAGAGGGGCTGGAGAAGGGGCCTGGTGCAGGCCAGGACATGTGCTGGGTTGGCACAGTAAACCAGCCAGAGCTCCAGGGAGTTTCAGTCTGCTTCTCAGCCATTCTCTCAGGACTGAGCAACCATCAGAGTGTGTACGTTCTTCATGAGTGGACTCTTGGTTTATTACAGCCCTCCTCTAAGTCCCACTGGTTTTCAAACCAGCTAAGGTGACTTGTCTTCCTGGTGTTGGACCCCAGAACTGAGGTGCCCAATATGTGGCTTGAATACCCCACTCCTCAGGGAGGATCTCAGAGCCCATTATATCTTCCTTCTCTTCTGTGTCCCCTGCTAGAAGCACAGATACCTACCTGATTGCTACTCCTCCCTTCATACCTGACTCTGTGTGGATCTTTCTTTTGCAGCCTTGGTTGTAGAAGAGCCTTTCTGCCAGTCTCCAGTTTGTTTTCAGCGAGAGCTGCTCCACATGTATGTAGATGCATTTTTATGTGTTCCTGGTGGGGAGGTGAGCTCAACCTCCTTCTATCCGCCATCTTGATCACCTCCCAGAATGCAACTAATAAATGTTGAAGGAATGGTGAAATTAGGAAACCACCACTTGACAACCCCAATGACAATGGTTTAATGGACCCTAAAACCAGGCAGTAAAAGTTTATTGAAGAATGGGATATCTACATAGTCTCAAAGCTTTTCTTCCAAGAGATAACTTATAGCACAGATTAAAAAATAATAAGTTTAGAGTGGAGAAATCTGAATAGACCCTCCTTAATCAAAATTAACATTACTAGAAATGGGACAAACTAACATCATGTACTCTCTTACATGTTATGCTGAGAAGAAAACAGCATAATTTGTGTGAAGTTTCTATCAAAAGGCATAACCTCAGTCTAATTTTAAGGAAACCTCAGAGAAACTCAAATTGTGGGGCATTCTACAAAATAATTGGCCTGCAATCTTTCAAAACGTCTAGGTCTCAGAAGACAAGGAAAGACAGAAGAACTATTCCAGGTGGAAGAAGATTAAAGAGATAGGACAATTAAATGCAACCTGTGATTTTAGATTGGATCTTGTTCCAAAAGGAAAAAACTTTCTATAAAGGATGCTATGAGGAATATTATAGAAATTAAATGCGATCTCTTAGCTGATAGGTTTATATCAATATTAATTTCTTAATTTCGATGGTTGTAATGTGAGTTTGTAGGGGAACTTGGGTGGAAGGTATATGACCATTCTTTGTATATTTTTGTATCTTCTCTGTATTTGAAGGTGGTTCAAAATAAAAAGTAAAGAAGTGAAAACAAATAAACAAACTCCAAACAGGAGGCTCCAGTGGCTTACTGTGGAATCTAGCTGGACAAACCTGCTCCCTCACTTGGCCCTGCTGGTCACAACCTTCATCTCCCTTCACTCTCCCCTTGCTGGATCCACTCCAGTCACCTCATCTTCTTTCAGTTCTATGAGCAACAGCCAAATGGGTTTCCATGTCAAGGTCTTTACATTCGATGCTCTTCTTTCCTCAGAATATACCTTCCTGTCTTCACAAGTCTCTGTCTTCCTTTTCATTCAGCTCTCAGTTCAAATGGGTCACACTAGGCTTTTTTATTTTCTGCACTACAATGTGAAACTTTCTTGTTTACCCATTTGTCACCTATCTTTTTTCAGTAAATGTAAACTCTCTGAGAGCAAGGACATTGCCTTTTCACCCCCATATACCCAACAGCCAGGATACTGCCTGGTGCATAATAGGTGCTTATTAAGTATTGCTGTCTAACTGGTTCTGAAAGATCTGTTGAATTATTGACATACTGAGCCTCCAAAGCAGCCTTTCAGTTTACTATTCCAGTCCTTTGACATGTCCTGGTTAAAAGAAAAAAATTAAAAACTAAAAAGAAGAAAACAGAGTTTGGTGGCCAAATACATTAGGGATATGTCCCACGCTGTGCCCCCCTTAGAAACTCACAAAGCCTCACAGAAGCCCTCCTGAAATGAATTCTGCTTCTCTTTACTTAACAAACCATGTCTTACCTGTATTTGAGCATGGGGTCTTCTTTTCAATTTGGTGTGAGAATATATACCACTGTGCTGGGATCTTTCTGTACTCCATATAACATGCTCCAATAATATAAGCAAAACACATCTATGGTGTGTGTATGTATATATATATATATGAAAAAAAAATTTTAATCTCTAAACATATCAGAAGGTGTCTCCTGTTTGACTTAACAGTGAAGCAATGGATGCCACGCTGTATTTACTGCAAAGTGGGGCTGCCTGGTCCTTGATAATCAGATGAGCCGTGTCCCTCCATCCTCCAACAGCTTGCCCCAGTGAAGCTGTCACTGGTTGCTGTGCCAAAGGGGCATGAGAGCAGGCTGGGGATTCCAACCCTACCGCTGACACCAGGGGAAGAAATGTGCAGGCAATAAGGAACTGCTGTTTATCTCTTGGATTCCAGAAACGAGAGCTCAACTAAACAACATAATTAAAATGAATTTTTTAACCAATAATAAGGTTTTTGTCTAGTAATTTAGGAAAGGTATAGTGTTCCTAAACAATCATAAATGTATTACGTATTTTATACTTTTGAATGAATTTTGAGAAAATTCATTCTCCTTCTACGTGCAGATTGCAAATGTGAATTACTAAGGAAGTTTATTTTATACCCAATTAGTACCACGTTTGGCGCGGTTTGGTTTTACCAGCTGTTTGGTGCTATCATATCTCCTACAAGTAGAAAACTGGCTACATTTTATAAATGAGGTGTGAAAGGAAGAAGTTACATAGCTTCTTCTTCACGAGGAATTTCTCTGACATAAATCTTCTTCCCTTTACTCTTCTGTCCTTGGTCTGCACCCAACCTGCCCTTCCCTGCCGCCCCACTCCTGTCTCCCATAACTCAGTTGTAAGAAAACAGAAAAGAGGCTTAGTATTTGTTACCAAATTCCTGCAAGTTCCAAAATGTCACTGGCTTCATAATATTTTTTTCTCCCTTTTCCACTAAGTCAGCAATTTAAAGCCCGGCCACCCCCAAGGTCTCCCCCTCCCCAAATGCATTTCTGTTCCCTTATTATCTTTCCATATATGTTCTAATTTGAGAAAAAAAATTTTTCTGTCAGGATCTAATCCAAACCTCAAAAGACACAAAGTTCAGGTGAGGGACGGTGGTGTGGGGCAGGATCTTCCTTGTCCATATATTTCATCACCACTGGGGTAGCTGTTGGGGTGGCCTTGATTTCTGCATGGGTGCAAAGCATCCATGTATAGACACAATCATAGCCCCAGAGAACCAAGTGAGATTGAAGGCAGATTCTACCACTGTCCTTTGTGGCTGCAGCTTCTCACAAAAGAGTGTTCACAAGACTCATGATGGCAAAACCTAAGAGCATCTTCCTTCCCCACATCCAGGGGCAAAACTGGAAGGGTACTGATATGGTTTCCAAATACTCACCCTGACCAGAGTCCACCTTTGTGATTCAGGTGAGAGAAAAAGAGGAGCAAGTGGTAAGAGAAGGAAGGGGTTAAAATGGAAGAATGAAGACAGAAAGAAAAAAGTATTAATTAAATCCTTATCATCATGGATATCTCAGACCCAATATGATATTTACAGATAATACTTGCAGAAACTTTGTGAACCTGGGAACATACACGCACAATATTGACTACAAATAAATATTAATTTATTTTATTTGAGTTGAGTGGATCCTAAGAAGAAATACGGAAGGATAGTCAGTTACAGGTTTATATTTTCAAGTCAGCCAGTAGTCTAGAGATAGCATGGAGGAAGCACTCCTGAATCTAAACAGAGAAAAATTTTTCATCTGGAATTTTTCACCCTCACCTGCTTTTTTAATATGCAAATATCCCTGCAAAAGCATCCAACTAAAATCTACTCAGCCAATATCTTTCTTATCAGACAGTTGCAAAAAACATTATGCCTCTAAAAACAGTAATGGCTCCTAAAGTAGATAAGTTGGGAGGGAAGGTATATTTGGAAGAAAAACCTTGCTCCCTTCAGAATTTTGAGTCTTGAGTCAGTCCTAACCAAGCTATTTACAATCAACTCCTGAGCTGCCATGAGCACAGGGAAACTAGTTCCACTTATCCCTTTGCTGAAGAGCAGTGACTTATCTTGTTGAGGATAAGCGACTCATCTGTTGTTCTGATATTTAGGATGAAAGTGTAAAGTATGTTGCAGGTCAGCTTCAGTTAGAACAATGATAGCCCTGCTAGTGGCTTAACTCTTTTTTTCCTCTCTAGTGTAAATACCACCCAGGGCTGAAGGCTGGAGATTTCTTAGTCTGGCTATTTAACAAAGAGCTTTTTAAAGAATATTCTTTCCCACAGGAATTCCAGAAGTTCTAGTTATACCATAGATCATTGGAATAAAAAGGGAGGGGTGCTTTGGAACAGTTTATATCCTCTAAGAAGCAAGGAGTAGGAAAAATGACCACTGCTGTAGGGTTGTATAGTACCTAGACAAATTTGTAAAATGTACAAAAATATTTGAACTTCTTTCTCCTTTAAGTTGTTTTTCTTCATCTGTTGGTGCTCAAATATCTTTCTTGTCTCAAAGTCGGCTCTCAAGAAAGAGTATTGGGCTTCCCTGGTGGCGCAGTAGTTGAGAGTCTGCCTGCCGATGGAGGGGACATGGGTTCGCGCCCCGGTCCAGGTGGATCCCACATGCCGCGGAGCGGCTGGGCCCGTGAGCCATGGCCGCTGAGCCTGTGCGTCCGGAGCCTGTGCTCCGCAACGCGAGAGGCCACAGCAGTGAGAGGCCCGCGTACCGCAAAAAAGAAAGAAAGAGTATTTATCTAGGTTGAAGGTGGAAAGACCTCAAAATGTGGGCCCAGTAAGGCCCGGGTTTGGGGCAAATCTTGACTCTGCTACTTATAAATTGAGTCAGCGTGGGAAAGTTGCTTCACTTTGCATGTCAGTTTCCTCCTTTCTTGGGTTGAGGGGAGGGAAGGGAAGTGATGGAGATAAAAATAGCTAACATTTTATATCAATGTTCTCTGCACTGAACAAATATTTAGTCTTACTGTGTGCTATGCACTTGGGATAAAGTAGAAAACAAGACACAGAAGTGGCCCTCGAGAAGCATATGATCTTGTTCCTCAACAACCAAAGTCTGTGATTTCTGGACTGGAGCAAGAACAACAGCAGGGTCAGTGGCATACTGCTCTTGCCATTAAAAAGTGGACGTGGAAAGCCAAGATCATTCTGGAGAAGAAGCACAGCAATGGTGTGGATATGATGTGAAGGTTGGAGGGCCTGGTGGTGAAAAATGAAATCCTGAAGATAGTTATGGACTGGAATATCAAGAGCTGTGATGAGGCAGCATGGATGAATTGATTTGGTGACCCCCTGGATCGTTTATTCCCTAATGAAAAATTGGGAAACGGTTGCCTCTTCTGTGGCCCATTCTGAATCTAGAATGGCCCAGTTAGTTCTGGAAAATGGTGTGGGGCATGACCTCCAAACAGCTCCCTTGGAGATACTGAGGGTCATGTGTCAGACGTAGTCACTGAATTGGGGGCACCACAGTAAGGAGAGTGCCAGCTCACTTCTACTCCTAGCTTCTAGATGTCCTTGAATATGTCTTGTTAATGTTGTCTCTGGGAAGTATCTGACTCACCTACTGGGGTATTGGGAAAATTTAGTTTAAAATGTGCAAGAATGCAAAAAAGAAAAAAAAAAGGAAGCTTACGGTCTGATGAAAGCTTTGGAGTGCCTATTATATGTATGTCATGCATTTGCTAGGGACTTTCACATATGCAACATCTGGTGATCCTCACAACTGGAGTGTTGTCACTCGAAATTCTTGAGTACTTAAAACGTCCACCCTGAATGGTCTGTGGCTGAGCAGTTGTTCTTTTAATAAATATTTATTGAGGGCCTACCAGGGACTAGCCATTGCGCTAGGCACTGGAGATTTAATAGGGAACCTTGTTGCTGGATCAACTGGACTTCATCTGATTAACCCAATTATTTCCTGAGTTTATTCAAACAACACTTAGAGTGTCTTAGAATGGAGTGTCTTTTGTACAGTGCAAATCCTATTATTCAGCTGTTTTACAGTCAGCCTCTGTACTCTCTAGATTCATTGAAAAAGTCCATGAAACACATGTTCCTAAGTGGTTGAAGGGAAGACAACAAATATTTTTCATGCACCTTTCACCTGCCAGGCTCTGGTCCTCATGTATATATTCTCAGTCTTCATAGCAAGGATGTGATGTAGGCATTATCCTGTTTACACAAGAAGAAACTGATATTCAGAAGGATTAAACACCAAGGACTCTTAACAAGTGTATTTTTGAGGTTACAGTCTGAACTGCTGTAATGAAGAGGCCAGAAAATATAGTAGCTTAATTAATTAAATTAATGTTTATTTCTTAATAGCCCAATGAGAGCATTCCATGTTGTTGGAGCAGCTCTACTCTGTAGGGCCATTCTGGGACTCAGGTTCCCTTTATATTACTCCTGCCATCTCCTGCATGGCCAAAGCTCAGTCACCACCATATACATGTTACAGCCTATAGGAAGGGGAAAGAAAATACACAGGGCAAGTAGCTTTGTCCTGAAGGACATGACCCAGAAATTGCGAAAAGCCTTTCTGCTCACATCCCACTGATCTGTAGATGCATGGCCACATCTAGCTGCAAGTGACGCTGGGAAATGTAGCCTATGGCTGGGCAGCTATGTGCTCTGCTAAAACATAGGGTATTCTATTAAAACATAAGTTGACAATGAGCACTTAGAGAAGTTAGTAGCCTCTGGCATAGCTAGTAGGTGATGAAGCAGGAATTCAAACTTAGATTTACTTGGATCCAATACCATGCCACTCCCTTGTAGACGCAAGACCTAAAGAACTCTGCCTCTCCATCCATTTATCTGCAGCGCATAATAATAATAATAATAAATATTTTATTATTATAGTTTAGGAGCAAGCAATTGGAATTGTGTGTCAGCTTCTCAGAAACATAGGGGCATTGTTTTATAAACTTTTCCTCCTATAGATGTCAATATCACCCAGCCCCGACCCAGTTTTCTTGGAAATATGGCAAACTTCTGGCAGGCTGGCCTTTGACTCATGTTAACTACTTGTGAAATAAGTTACAGAAGAAAGAAAGAAAAATATAGTCACTTCAAAAGTGCCATGTTTTTGCCAAATCTGTAAGAGGAGATATTTTAAAGGTATTACAGTGTAGCAAGCTATAGATCTAGTTAAAATTGGATAATGCAGGAAGAGTCAATCAGGAAGACTGAGTGAAATGCCTTTTCTTTTTTTTTTTTTTAAGGTTTCTTTGCCCCCATCACTCCTAGAAACAGAGATCCTTGAAGCTACTTCCAAGGATGAAAAAGGAATAAACCATGTTTTCATATTCTTGGCAAAGAAAGAAATAGTGATAATTTTCAAAAGGGGGGAAAACTGTCTTTCTAGTTCAGCACAGAAAAAATGCCATGTCCATTTTAAACTACTGTTTCTATAATGTGGCAAGCTTTGTTTATTTTTACTTATTTTTTTCAGCTTTATAAGTAAATTTAATTCTTATATAGAATGTATAGGGCCAACAGATAACTCAACACCCTAGGTTTCTTTAAAACTGGACTTCTCATTATAAAACATGTACTTTTTCTTTTTTTCCCTCTGCACCTGATGGGTAATCACTAAATATAAGGTAGTTTCCTGGACCACCGTCATCACAAACCCCTTTTCCTTCTTTCACTTTTTCTTAGTCCCTGAAATCTTGTCTCCCATCTTTGAGCATCATTCCAAAATGTTTTCTAAAAGCTTGCTAAATATCTCCTAATTGGCAAACACAAAGTTCATATAATCCTACTACACTTTGTAGCCTTTGATTCTACCAACAACCCTCTTTCTTTTTGAAACTCATTTTTTTCAGATCTGAATTTCTAAAAAATTTTGCCCTGGACCCTCAGTTCTCTCTCTCTCTCTCTCTCCAACATCCCCATCTGATCTCTTCTCTCCCATTGCTTCAACCTGCACCTATACACTAAGGTTTAGGATTTAGCATCTAATTCCTGGACCATGGGACGAATAAATTTGTTAACATGTCTCCTGTCTCAAATCTCTTTCCCTCTCTTGCACTCTGCTTCTACCTGAATCCATTCTGCACTGAATTCCCACATGAATCTTAAAGCACTACTTTCATTCTATCAATTCCCCACACAAGAAATCTTCAATAACTCCCTGATGACTAAAGTCCTAATACCTTACTCTACTTTTGATTTCAACATATTCCAGACATGCTTTTAACCATTGTGTGAACATATCTTTCTCATCCCGCACCCAAGCTCCTGTCCTTCTTTTTACATTCACAGCTACCACCATAGTTCAGGCAAGCACCAACTCTTACCAGGATATTACCAGTAACTCCTGCTTCTATTCTTGTCTTACTACACTGCATTCTCCACAGCCAGAGTAGTCTCTTAAAAAGTGAATGGCTTCTGCGATAGCTGGCCTATGTGTTGGGATTTTTTTTAAATTACTGATTCAATTTCCTTACTGGTAATTGGTCTGTTCATGTTTTCTATTTCTTTCTGTTTCAGTCTTGGAGACTGTACATTTCTAGGAATTTGCCCATTTCTTCCACATTGTCCATTTTTCTGGCATATAATTGTTCCTATTAGTCTATTATGATCGTTCCTATTTCTGTAGTGTTGGTTGTAACTTCTTTTTCATTTCTGATTTTATTGATTTGGGCCCTCTCTGTTTTTTTCTTGATGAGTGTGGCTAAAGATTTATCAATTTTGCTTATCTTTTCAGAGAAGCAGCTCTTCATTTTAATGATCTTTTCTATTTTTTTTGTTTTTCAAAACATTTATTTCTGCTCTGATCTTTATGAATTCTCTCCTTCTACTAACTTTGGATTTTATTTGTTCTTCTTTTTCTGGTTCCTTTAGGTGTAAGGTTAGGTTGTTTGAGATTTTTTTTGTTTCCTAAGGTAGGCCTGTATCACTATAAACTTCCCTCTTAGAACTGCTTTTGCTGAGTCCCATAGATTTTAGATCACTGTGTTTTCATTTTCATTTGCCTCCAGTTATTTTTTAAATTTCTTCTTTGATTTCTTCAGTAATTCATTGATTGTCTAGTAGCATATTGTTTAGCCTCCACGTGTTTGTGTTTTTGGCGGTTTTTTCCCCTGTAGTTGGTTTCTAGTCTCACAGTGTTTGGTTGGAAAAAATGCTTGATATGATTTCAATTTCCTTAAATTTGTTGAGCCTTGTTTTGTGGCCTAGCATGTGATCAATCCTGGAGAATGTTCCCTGTGCACGTGAAAAGAATATATTCGCTACTTTTGTATGGAATGTTCCATATATACCTATAAAGTACATCTGATATAATGTGTCATTTAAGGTCAGTGTTTTCTTATTGATTTTCTGGATGATGGGTCCATTGATGTAAGCGGGGGGGTGCTAAAGTCCCCTACTATTATTGTGTCATTGTCAGTTTCTTTTTGTCTGTTAATATTTGCTTTATCTATTTAGGTGCTCCTAAGTTGGTGCATATATATGTACAATTGTTATATCTTCGTATACTGACCACTTAGACATTATGTAATGTCCTTTTCTCTCTTGTTACAGTCTTTGTTTTAAAGTCTATTTTGTCTGATATAAGTATTACTACCCTGGCTTTCTTTTCATTTCCATTTGCATAGAATACCTTTTTCCATCCCCTCACTTTCAGTCTCTGTGTGTCTTTAGATCTGGAGTTGATGTGTAAGCCTGCTGGTGGGCAGGGGTGGGGCTGGGACTCAGGGATTCTTGGGGCTGATGCCTGTCCACTGGTGGTGAGACTGGTCCAGGGCTAGTGCTGCCCCACTAGTGGGTGGAGCCTAGTCCCAGGGTCTCTGGCTGCAGGGCCCTGGGGGTCCCGGAGTTGGCTGTCAACCCCTGGTAAGCAGGGCCATGTTTTGGGTCCTCTGGTGAGTATGGCTGTGTCCTGGGTAGCTGTGGCCTCAGGGGGTCT
Organism: Physeter macrocephalus; assembly: GCF_002837175.3. Classification (NCBI taxonomy): domain Eukaryota; kingdom Metazoa; phylum Chordata; class Mammalia; order Artiodactyla; family Physeteridae; genus Physeter; species Physeter macrocephalus. The sequence goes on from NC_041219.1 coordinate 93,036,393, forward strand.
TAAGGCAGCTGGCCAGCTGGTGGATGGGGTTGTGTCCCTGTCCGGCTAGCTCTTTGACCTGAAGCGTCCCAGGACTGATGCTGACAGACTGGTGGGCCAGGCAGAGTCCTGGAGCTAATAGCTAGAGGGAGCATTCCAAATTGGCACTTACCAGCACCAGTGTCCTCATGGTGGAACGAGCTCCCCAAATTGGCTGCCACCCATGTCTGTGTCTCAGGGTGAGCTCCAGTTGCCTCCTGTCTCTCCAGGAGCCTCTCCAAGATCAAGAGGTGGGTCTGACTCAGGCTCCTTTCAAATTATTGCTTCTGAGTCCCCAAGGATGTGAGATTTTGTGTGCATCCTTTAAGAATGGAGTCTCTATTTCCCACAGCCCTCTGGGTCTCCTGAAAATAATCTCTGCTGGACTTCAAGCCAAGTATTCTAGGGGCTTGTCTTCCCAGTGCAGGACCCCTAGTCTTGGGAGCTCAAAGTGGGCCTCGGATCCCTAGATCCTTGGGGAGAACCTCTGCAATTGTAATTATCCTCCCATTTTTGGCTCACCCGACTGAGGGCACTTGTCTTGACTATAATGTCTTTGCCCTCCTACCCATCTTGTTATGGTCCCTCCTTTATATCTTTAGCTCTAGAAGATATTTTCTGCTAATCTTCTAGTCTTTCTCATCAATAATTGCTCTGTAGTAGTTGTAATTTTGTTATGCATCTTGGCCACTCTCTGCCTATATTTAATTTTGTATCTGTAACTTTGTACTCTTTTTCTTAAAAAAGGTCCTTCAAATTGTTTGAACTTCAGGCCCCACACAATCTGGCTCCACCTTTGTTAATTACTGTATTCCTGGGGTCTGGAATGGTTCCTAGCACATAATCAACACTTGGCAAATGTTTGCTAATGATTGAATGATGCCTAGCATTTTATAAGAATAACTAATGTGTCTTCTCATTCCAGGGAGGGAATTTCCATTCCTTTCCCATCCATTCTGTACTTTGCTTCCACATTAAACTTCTTAAAATACCACCTGCGTCCTGTCACTTCCCTATTCTAGAAATCTTCAACAACTCCCACATGAATGGAGAACAAAGTTCAAATCTCTTCACCTGTCATTCAAGGCCTGCGACCACCTGATTTTTCATCCTTATCTCCTTGAAGGCACTTCTTGCCTTCATGAATACCTCATTACAGGCAGACAGATCTATTTATCACCTCATGAACATCTTTACTCCTTCCATCCCCAAGCCTTCATATTAGCCATTTACATCATCTGGAGATCAACTTTCCTCTAGTCTCGGTCATCTGGGAATCTTATTCTTACACAAGACCCTTCTCCAGGAAGTCTACCCAGATGCCAGCAGATCCAGTGTTCTCTCCCTTTTCTAAACTCTGGCCAGGCATGCCATTCTATTACTCAGAATTGCCTTTTATTACTAGTTATCTTCTCTTGTCTCTGGTTCTATCTATACATTTGTATTATTCAAGCACTTTGCCCAGGGGCCATATTCTCTTTGGAGCTATCCCCAGTTTAGAAGCCCCAGTGGAGACTGAAGAGTTCCTAGGGAGGCTTATTGGGTTGTATATTTGGAGGCAAGTAAGAAGAAGTAACAGAATTTCACAGATTCCCTGGAACCAAATAAAATCACCAAAAATGTGAACAGAAAATAAAGTCATGTAAGAATGGTAATATAATACTTTAATGTAAGTTCCTAAATCATAAACTCTTCATGGACAGCTGTAAATCTGTAACAGTTCCTGAAAAGTACGTGGAGTTGGCTGCAAGATTGCATCTCCAAACATACTACAGTGTAGCAGTTGGTAATGTTGTAATCATGGTGGTGGTGAGGATAGTGGCAATGTGAAGAAAGCTCTTGTTCTTTAAGGTGGAAGAGTTATTGGTATTGTTTAATGGGGTGCTGCATGAGCAGAATTTACTCTTTTACTGCTTTCTATGTTAGACACCAAAGGAGACAAAGTTTTTCCATAGGAAAGTATGATTTATATTTCATTTTTAAAAAAATGTCTACATTTTCTCCAAGGCATAATGGAAGAGTCTTCTCTAAACAATACACTTCTAGAAAAGAAAGTACTTTTAGGAAATGAGGAAGAGCTTTTATTTCCTGCTAACATCAGGCTTCTTTGTCTGCTAAATTTTATGTGTGTTTCAATGATAGGCAAAACAACAGTCCTTTAGTAGAAGTTAAAATTATAGTCTTAAAAAATCTACTCAAATACTGTACTTTATTTCAGTTTAGACTCATTTCCAATTGTGCTCAATCTTTTCCAGGCTTCTTATTGCTTTCTCTTAGAATTTCCACTGTGAACTGACATTTTTAATCTCTTTTGCCCTCTATTGAATTGCCCTGGTAATAACAGTAACTAACAAAATGCTAGTTCTCTAGCATGTGGGGGAAGACATAAATATTTGATCTCAGATCAGTGGTGTGTGTAATTGTTGCTACAGAGAAAATCTTTGATTGCTGTTCAAAACTGGAGGCCTATTAAAATTTGATTTCTAGGTCTTCTTCATATATATAAAGCACAGAACATTTCACAGCATATAAGTTAACCCTTTCCTGGTCCTGTGACAAATTATTTTCTATCTCTACAGGGATGGAACAGGAAGAAATGAAACTCACACACAAGAATAGTATTTAGATATTAAAGAGTAATTCCTTCAATGAACCCTAAAAATTCAAGAAAGAAATATTAAGGGAAACTGTGGATTGTCTTCTCTAAATATAATGATAGGCTCTCATTTGTCTGCATTTTTTTCTGTTATTAATATTGCTAATTTCTACAAAATCATATTGAATAGGAAAGCAAGATAATAGGAAAAAATAGATATGAAAGCAATTATATATTAGCTTGCCTTTACAAACACTTTAAAAAATTGAGTCAATACTAAGAAACTGGAAAACTATGGTTTCACAGCAATTAAACCATAATTCATAAATTGTATTTACAGAACTTCATTCTTAAAAAGAAAACATGTTCTTAGGGCAAAAATGGCAGAAGTGTAATATATGAAGTTTTTCCTCATAATGCTTACATCACAACTGTACGTGGGATTTGGCTACTGTCTGACTCATCTCATTATATCCAGATGAGTGAAGGACTAAAGAAGTTGATAATCCTGAAGCTTAATTTTGTACATTAGTTTCTAAGTCTCTCAGCTGTACCAAAAACTGTTACAGTAACATGATTAACTGATTTATCTTCTACCTCTTCTAGGTTCCCTCCTTCCCCTCTGATAGGTTGAGATGTAAATCCTAAAGGGATAAAAAGTTTAGCAGAGCATAAAAGTAGGTGAGCTAGGAGGGCTAGCTGTACATACATATCTGCCCCAAATAAGTCAAGATTGACCAAAGGGGAAATTTAAGAATAAATCTAATGAGATTTTTAGAAATCTGAGCTTCTCTTGTTGGCATGTGTCATGCAACTAATTTCCCTACTGAGATTTAAGATAGGAAAGCCCGGAACTACTAGTTTAAGAAACTAGGCTCTGGGGGCTTCCTTGGTGGCGCAGTGGTTAAGAATCCGCCTGCCAGTGCAGGGGACATGTGTTCGAGCCCTGGTCCGGGAAGATCCCACATGCCATGGAGCAACTAAGCCCGTGAGCCACAACTACCGAGCCTGAGCTCTAGAGCCCGTGGGCCACAACTACTGGAGCCCGCGGGCCACAACTCCTGAAGTCCGCGTGCCTAGAGCCCGTGCTCTGCAACAAGAGAAGCCACTGCAATGAGAAGCCTGCACACCGCAATGAAGAGTAGCCCCCGCTCGCCGCAACTAGAGAAAGCCCGCACGCAGCAACAAAGACCCAACGTAGCCCAAAAAATAAATAAAATAAAATAAAGAAACTAGGCTCTGGAATCAATCCAAAATTCCAATACTGGTTATGCCACTTAATTGCTGTATGATTGTAAGCAAGTTTTTTTTTTTTTTTTAAATCCTCTGGGCCTCAGTTTTCTCATCTGTATAATAAGAAAGATGACTTCACAGAGTTGTTCTGAAAATTAAATGTAACAATATCTGTAAAATACTAGGGAAAGACTTGACCAGAAGAGACTTTTGATTAGTATTAGTCATTACTAGCCTCATCACAATGATTGTAATTCTCAACATAGTCTTTATTATTTTTAGCATTAATAATAAAGATAATAGTGAGAGTCTTAACAGGGAAAATTTCCCTAGGCATTTTCTGGGAAGGAAAGCTAAGAGGAAGTCTGACTTCTCTGTATGCTTCTTCCCAACTCAATATTGTGTTTGAGGCTGTGACACAGAACAGGGCCCACAGGATTCCTTGGCATCACCCAGGGGACACCATCCGGTCCTAAGCCTCCTATACATTTTCTAAGTGGGGTTGAGAGCTGTTCAGGTAATTGATCAGTCAGGAGCCATGGAGGTCTTGAGCTGTCAGTTAAGCAGTTCTTTGTTTCAAATATGCATAGTCCTGGTTTGGGCCAAGAAACAGAATAAGGGAATTATTTGACTTATATAATCCAACAGCTAAATAAAGTATAATTAAAACAATGATTTCACAGCATCAATCATCCTTTTTATATCCCAAATTTCAAGAATTCATCCTATAATATTTTTACTATTTCATATCCTGAAATTACCCAAGGCATGGATCTAAATCTGTGATTATAAATTTCTTGAAAAGTCATGAAGTGCTTCACAAATTATTCATTTACTCAAGATTAAGTGTTACACTGGCTATTATATTCTCTAATAAATCCTCATATCGCTTATTTGTACAAATGATTTACACATTTCACTACATTTTAACTTGCTGCTTATTAAGTCTTAAACCCCTAAAAGATGAGATTAAAAAATTGCTTGGGATAATATATTTTATATGAATTAAATGATTCAAAAACAACTGTGAAAGAAGCAAACCCAGTTGCATATACTTAGAATGGCTAAATGGGTTCCATGTTTGTGGTTTAAATTGTTCCCTATTTTTATTTCACAACTTTTACCCAGTATTTAGGAATTATTTGTTTTCCTTAATTACTCTGACCCTACAGCAGGAATAGGAATGAGATAGTACATACACACCTTGACACACTTCTGCAGAAAGCTCACCTTGGACTTTGCTAATGCATGCAAAACAGGCCCCAAGGCTTTCTTTTTCTGGTGTCTTTGTCTTGAAGTGATCAATAGATTGTCTTCCTTTGAAGGCCATGGATCTAGTTGAAAAAGACTTCAATCAGGAGTAGCTATCTATTTTCTTTGTGCCTAAGGAATACATGCTCATTAATTTAAAAAGAAGTTTTATTTTAGCATCGTAATTCATTACAATGATATTAGTAATACCACAGTTACAAAATTAGCTATGTCAACCAAGTAATCAGCCTATATATATTAAATACTTCTACTAAAAAATTGGCTATGTCAACTAACTAATCAGTGTGTATATATTAAATACTTGACTGTATTATAACACACCTTGTTATGAAACAGAGCAAATCATTACTTTATATTAGACTCATTAAGGCCACAAAAAATTACAAAGAAAACAGGTAAGTACAATCTCAAAAGAGTTAAAATTGAGGGACTCACTACGTGGCAGGCACCATGTCAAATGCGTTATGTGTTAACTCATGTAATCTTGATGACAATTTTGGAACACAGATACTATTCTCCCCATTTTAGAGATGAAGAAGGTGGAGTCACAGAGAGATTAAGTAATTTACCCAGCTGGCATAGCAAGCCACAACATCAAGATCAGACCCCAGGCAGTCTGGCCAGAACGCCTTTATCATTCAGCTGTGCTACTGCTTGGTGATACCACAAAATCACGAATACTAACTCAGAATGGAAATCAGGGATCACGTTTTTTGGATTCTTTTTAGACACGTAACCACTGTTTTCTCAGGCCTGTGGGAAAAACTAATGTCAAAAAACAGCATTTGTGGGCAGCATTTGAGTATGGCATACCGAGAGCAGAGAGGGGGCTTTAGCTACCAGACTTCGTATGTTCTGGTCCCACCAAGTCTGTTTGTGCGAGACAGATGCATCATACCCAGATACTATTCAACAGTTGTTACCCTGCAACCTTCTGGTTGCTGCTTGCTTTTTGTGTCAGCCTGCCCAAAGAGAGAGAATGCTCTGATCACAGAGATATGAGGGTTCTGATCCCTGAGATGTTTATGTCTTCTTACAAATTAACAGACTGATATTTATCTGCCCTGCAGATAAAATTGACCACATCATATCCCGCATTAGATGTAAGGGGAAGTAGCACAACACTCCTGTACTCAAAGTCCCTCACCTTGTGTACCCTCCCATTGCGCTTGGACCCAGATCTTGAACCTTGGAATGGAGCATCCCCAGGAGGCTCCATGTTTCTTCAAATAGACCCTTGCTGGCCCACCTTTGGGTTCCCAGCCCATGTCCCTCAGCACTTCAAGCTCTCCAAGTGGGTTGTTGTCGCAACAAAATCCTAAACCAACAACAATAGATAAATCAAAATCCTGGCATGGCTCTGATGAGGAAACCGAAGGTCCAAGTTTAGATGATGATCAAGGAGCAGTGATGAGTTGGTGATGAGTAGACTGAACTCAAGGCTCCTGATTCCCAGTTCTGTGCTGCCTCCTGGTGGTCTACCCTCAATAGCCCTACTTCCAAAGGCAGAGTACAGAAATATTCTTCCCCTCCTCCCTTCCTTTCCCTCAGAAGAAGAAATAGAATAAACGGACTGATTCACAGAACAGCTCAGGAGCTGAATCAGAAAGAAATTGTCTTGTACATATTTTATACCAGTTTTCAAACTAGTTCTTCCAAATATTTTTAGGAATGATGACCCTATCAAAAATTCTTCTGAGTTAACTAAAATGGCATGATTGTTTTACAAATAAATTTAAAAGGCCCATTTGAGGATTACTTGGTGCTTTAAAAGGTGAGAAAACAAGGGTAAGCTGAGACGAAGTGAGAGAGTGGCATTGACAAATATACACTACCAAATTTAAAATAGATAGCTAGTGGGAAGCAGCCACATAGCACAGGGAGATCAGCTCGTGCTGCTTTGTGATCACTAGTGCTTTGTGACCACCTAGAGGGGTGGGATAAGGAGAGTGGCAGAGAGATGCAAGAGGGAGGAGATATGGGGATATATGTATACGTATAGCTGATTCACTTTGTTATACAGCAGCAACTAACACAAAAATGTAAAGCAGTTATACTCCAATAAAGATGTTAAAAAAAAAGTTAAGGATATATTCTCACATCACTCTATTAAAAAAAGTACAGGAAGTCCTAGCCAGTGCCATATTCAAAGTAAGAAATAAAGACTAAAAAAAAAAAAAGGTGAGAAAAATTAGAATAGTAGCTTTTGAAATATGTTGTAGTATGTGCCACCAGCAAATTATCTTCAAGGGACACCCTAGAATCTTAGAATTCTGCCTTTTTAGACTATATTGTTTGTAAATTTTATTGGCCTTCAAGCTAGTGAGAAGGATGGAAACATGGGGAATATAAAACTGCCATATAAAAACATTGTTCCTCTTTAAAGTATTTCAAAGGAATGGACTGCGTTTGGTATATGTTCTTGTCATTCTCTCCTGACATGTTCCTAATAATATATGTGTTTGCAAATATCATGTGACAATATGTCCAGTGGAATTGCCACTTTCAATCTGAAGCTTCAGTGATGTGTCCAAAATTTCACACATATATAGCCATATATATACACATATACTCACACATATATACATATGCATGTATATATAATTATATATTAATTACTGTATTCTACAAAATATTATCAAGGTAAGTGAAAGAAAAGACATTCTGCTCAAAAGCAAACCCACATATTGTGATTCGAGTTAAAAACCCAAGTGTAACCTTTCCAAATTCACAAGCCAAGAACAAAACGTCAATGCCCTATTTCTCCAGTTTATGCTAAGAGATGGAGGGTTCTGATGACTTAAAACTTGGCAAAATCTAAGTCTAAATCAAGTTTCACAGAGCACTTGCTACAGCAATGAATTTGAACCCAAGAGGAAATAGCAATCCTGTAAATTCCAACTCTTGATTGCAATCTACAATATGGTCTGGGGATCAACTGTTCTTTACAACAGGTGCAACAGATGGTATCACTCTCCAGCACACCCCCAGATGCCTTTGTTCTGCCCTTTTATCAGTGGGCAAAAAAGCCATCACTTAGTTTGGTGAATTGTGTTCATCTCGGAGGGCAGACAGCTTTAGTTCTGGCTCCGTTTTCAATGGCTTGGTGGTCCACAGTGGAGTAACCACTAAGTGTTTAGGTCATGCCACTGTCTCTAGGCTAGGAGGAAAAAGAATAGATCAACTCCTGCAGGGTCAGTTTGGGATCTGTTGAGATGTGCTGGGGTTTGTGGTTTTCTTTTCGTAAATTTATCGAAATATAATTTCCTCTGCTTTGGAAATAATGATGTCTATCATATGGGAGAAGAGACATTCTGCCTATTCAGTCACGGTGATGTTTGCAGAACGCTCTGAACAAAATCTGCTAAAGGGAGGAATGCTGAAAATGTATGATGAAGGGACTCCAATTTAGTGTGATAAAAAATCCAGTCACTTGTCTAAATAGTCAAAATAATCTTGAAGAGAAAAGTGAGGGAGTGGAGGCTTAGATAAAGGATTTATTAAAAAAGTGAAAATTTAGAATCCCTGATGTGAAGGCTGAATGGTGACTTAAATTACTTCAAATACATGAATTGTTTTAATAATGTCAGAGATGTAGGCAATCACCTATTTTATACATCCATGACTTATAAATTATAGCAGGGAGGCTTCAAGATGTAAACTACACAAAGAAAATCTTTCTTACCGTAAGCAGTATTATACTTCATTGATTTACTAAAGGAACAGGCAGTGCAGGGACACAGCACAGAATTTTCGCACAGTTAAAACTCCCAAAGAGTTCACAGGAATCCCTTATGCAACTTGCCTCATGGATGTCAAATACCTTTTCCCTAAATGTTTTCAGTAATAAGAAAATCACCCTCTCAAAGGGCAAGTCATTCTGTTTTCAAATAACTTGAATCATTAGGCTGTTCTTTCTCATTTTAAGGTGAAATCTATCCCCTGGAACTTCCATGCCTTGGTCCACTCTCTGGAGCTATAAAAATAAGATTTGTTTCCCTTCTGTATAATAGCCCACTAGATACTCAAAGTTCACTATTATATTCTGCCTAAGTCTCTCCCCTTTCCTGGATAATTACCCTATTTCCTCAAAGCATTCATAACATAATCAATAATCTTTTTTTCCTCATCCATCCTTTCCTGACTGCGCTCAAATCTGATGTTTTGAAATCTCTAACACATTTCTATCTCTTGAAACTCTCTCTTCCTCTGTTATCTCTGAGTGTTTCTTTTAAAAAACAAGCAAGCACACACCCACTCTCCTTATCTCCTGGTTTTCGTTGTATTTCTCTTCTTTGCTTCAAAGTCAAAGTTTCTGAAAAAGTATTTTGCACTCACTTTTCCTACTTCCTCCCTTCCAAAGACACTGCAGTCTGGCTTCTGTCTTGATATCCTGCTGAAATTGTTTATGATTATATCACTGATGACCCTTGAAGGTGAGTTGGTAAAGGGGCCCAAGAATGGGCCGTGACGTCAGACAGATGTGGTTTCTTGGGTCCACCACTTGCTGGTGTGTGACCTTGGCCAAGAATTTAACTTCTCTCAGTCTCAGTTTCCTTATTGATCAAATAGATTGTTGTGATGAAAAAATAAGATGATGTAAGAAAGTGTCAGAAGTCCTGGCCCACAGCTGGTGATCAGTGTCTGTGGTTGTCATCATGACTATTACTATTATTGCTCTCACTTGTGGCTGTCAGACTTTTATCAGAGTCACATGAGAGCTTTCTTTTGATTTCCATTTGCACGGAATACCTTTTCCTATCCCCTCAGTTTCAGTCTGTATGTGTCCCTATGCCTGAAGTGGGTCTCTTTTAGACAGAATATATACGGGTCTTGTTTTTAATATCCATTCAGCTAGCCTATGTCTTTTGGTTGGAGCATTTAATCCATTTACATTTAAGATGACTATCGACATGTATGTTCCTAGTGCCATTTTCTTAATTGTTTTGGATTTGTTTTTGTAAGTCTTTTTTCTTCCCTTCCTCTTCTGTTCTCTTCTCTTGTGGTTTGGTGACCATCTTTCGTGTTGTGTTTGGGTTGCTTTTTCTTTTTTGTGTGTGTGTGTGTATCTATTGTAGTTTTTTGGATTGCATTTCTCAGGATGCTTATATGTGGAATCTAAAAAATTGGGACAAATGAACTTATTTACAAAACAGAAATAGAGTCACAGATGTAAAAAGCTAACTTATGGTTACCGGGGGGGGAAGGGAGAGGGAGGGATAAATTGGGAGATCGGGACTGACATTTACAACACTACTAGATATAATATAGGTAACTAATAAGGACCTCTTGTATAGCACAGGGAACTCATCTCAATACTCTGTAATGACCTATATGGAAAAAGAATCTCAAAAAGAGTGGATATATGTTTACGTATAACTGATTCACTTTGCTGTACAGCAGAAACGAACGCAACGTTTTAAATCAACTATATATTCCAATTAAACATTAAAAAAAAAGATTCACATGAGAGGTTTGTTAAAACAGATGTCTGGGGGCTTCCCTGGTGGCGCAGCGGTTGCGCGTCCGCCTGCCGATGCAGGGGAACCGGGTTCGCGCCCCGGTCTGGGAGGATCCCACGTGCCGCGGAGCGGCTGGGCCCGTGAGCCATGGCCGCTGGGCCTGCGCGTCCGGAGTCTGTGCTCCGCAGCGGGAGAAGCCGCGACAGAGGGAGGCCCGCGTACCACAAAAAAAAAAAAAAAAAAAAAAAAAAAAAAAAAAAAAAAAACAGATGTCTGCACCCCACCCTTAAGGTTTCTGATCCAGGAGGTCTGGGGTGGGGCTAAAAATGTGCATTTTAAACAAGTTCCCTGGTGATGTTGATGCTGCTCATTCAGGAACCACACTATGAGAAGCACTCTGGCCTAAACCTTTGCCTTCCAAGTGTACCAGCAGCGTTGACATTACCTGGGAGCTTGTTTGAACTGCCCTGCCCCAGACCGCCTGAACCATATTCTGCATGTTAACAAGACACTAAATAATTCCTTCACACATTAAAGCTGGAGAAGCACAGACCTACCATGTGATGTTTCTTGGTTCTTACAGCAGTTGATCCAGTAACATCTAACGCATTGTTTATCCCTACTTTTAGATATTCCTTTAGCTTTTCAGATAAAATTTTCTCCTGGTTTTCCTCCTATCTCTGTGATTATTCCTTCTCCATCTGATTTTCCCACCCTTGTAGCTAAAATACTCCCTTGGGTTCTGTTTTTCTTCTATTTTCACTCTGCACGCTTCTATTGGTTAAGATGAGATTCAACAGCAAGTAAAAATAAACCCTCCCCCCATCCTCCACCAAAGACAATGGTTTAGACAAGATAAAAGACCACTACGTTCTCAGGTTTAAGTCCAAATGTGGGCAGTCCACTGCTGTGTGATGACTTTGCTCCACAAAGCTTTTAATTACTCACTCCTTTTACACTGTTCTGCATCCCTCATGGCTGCCACTCCTGATGTCACCATGTCACTCTTGATTTAAATACAGTCATCACATCTGCATTTCAGTCACCAGACAGGAAGAAAGGATGCAGAAAAAAGGGCAAAGGACAGCTCACAGCTATCTATTAAAGAAGACGGCTGGAAGCCACCACCGGATACATCTGATTATGGCTCATTGGCCAGAACTTAGTGATCTGGCCAAACCTAGCAGCACTGGAGACTGGGAAATGTACATAGTTTGGCTCAGCTAAAAAGTGGGGATATGCTTACTATGGAAGTAGGTCAACTAGCAGTCTGCCACAGGTGCCACAATTCACCTATGTATTCTCCATCTTACTGCATATAGAATACACTCAACTCCTCCCCAGGGGGAGATGTTATCAGTTTGAAAGGGCTGCCATAACAAAGTACCACAGGCTGGGTGGCTTAAAGAGAAATGTATTGTCTAGCAATTCTGGATGCTGGAAGTCTAACCTCAAGGTGTTGGTAGCGTTGGTTCCTTCTGAGGGCTATGAGGGAAAGAGCTGTTCCAGTCCTCTCTGCTTGGTTTTAGGTGATCGTCTTCATGTTCACATGGTGTTCTCCCTGAATGCATATCTGTGTCCAAATTTGCCCCTTTTGTAAGGACACCAGTCATATTGAATTAGGGGTCCAACCTACTCCAGAAGGATCTCATCTTAACTCATTACATCTTCCATGACCCTATTTTAAAATAAGGTCATATTCTGAGGTATTAGGGGTTAAGACCTCAACATATAGATTTGGAGGAGGAAACGATTCAACCCGTAACAAGATATAGTCCTTATTTTCTATGCAGTTATTGAAACCAATCCCAAATCTAGGATACCTTGGGTCAAGTGTCCATACCTGGTCCACATGGTTGTGGCTGGCGTGGTAGAAGAGGAGGGAAAGAGATATTATCATCATGACTGCCTATATCTTCCAGATGGTCCTGTGGTTGTGCCCATCTATACCACTGATGTGACTGCTAAAGCAACCGACTATGCCACCTGGCTAACATCCCCCTTTGTTTCACACAAACATATTTATGGCACTTGCTGCTTTCTCTTCTTTTTTTTCATTATTGAGTCACTTGTTTTATTTATTTATTTTTATTGAGCCATAGTTGATTTACAATATTATATTAGTTCTGGGTGTACAACATAGTGATTCAATATTTTTATAGACTATACTCCATTTAAAGTTATAAAATATTGGCTATATTCCTTGTCCTATACAATATATCCTGTACCTTATTTATTTTATACATAGTAGTTTTTAAATTTTATTAATTTTATTTTTTTATATATATATTTTTTGCGGTACGCGGGCCTCTCACTGTTGTGGCCTCTCCCATTGCAGAGCACAGGCTCCGGATGCTCAGGCTCAGCGGCCATGGTTCACGGGCCCAGCCGCTTTGCAGCATATGGGATCTTCCTGGACCGGGGCACGAACCCGTGTCCCCTGCATAGGCAGGGGGACTCTCAACCACTGCGCCACCAGGAAAGCCCATAGTAGTTTTTATAAATTGAAGTATAGTTGATTTACAATGTTGTGTTAGTTTCTGGTGTACAGCAAAGTGACCATTATGGTTTATTACAGGATATTGAATATAGTTCCTTGTGCTATAGACTAGGACCTTGTTGTTTATCTATTTTATATATAATAGTTTGTATCTGCTAAACCCAAACGCCAAATTTCTCTCTCCCCCATCCCCTTTCCCCTTTGGTAAACATAAGTTTGTTTTCTATATCTATGAGTCTGTTTCTGCTTCATAAATAAGTTCATTTGTGTCATATTTTAGATTCCACATATAAGTGATATCATATGGTATTTGTCTTTTTGTTTCTGACTTACTTCACTTGGTATAATAATCTCTAGGTCCATCCATGTTGCTGCAAAGAGCATTATTACATTTTTTATGGCTGAGTAATATTCCATTGTGTGTGTGTGTGCGTATATATATATATATATATATATATATATATACCACATCTTCTTTAACCATTCATCTGTTGATGGACATTTAGGTTGTTTCCATGTCTTAGCTATTGTAAATAGTGCTGCTATGAACATAGGGGTGCATGTATCTTTTCGAATTAGAGTTTTCTCTGAATACATGCCCAAGAGTGGGATTCCTGGATCATATGGTAGCTCTATTTTTGCCTTTTTGAGGAACCTCCATACTATTTTCCATAGTGGCTTCACCAATTTACATTCCCACCAACAGTGTGGGAGAGTTCCCTTTTCTCCATCCCCTCTCCAACATTTGTTATTTGTAGACTTTTTAATGATGACCATCCTGACCAGTGTGAGGTGGTACCTTATTGTAGTTTTGATTTGCACTTTGCTAATAATTAGCGATGTTGAGCATCTTTCATGTGCCTATTGCTCATCTGTATACAGAGTAGTTTGTACCTCTCAATCCTCTTTCCCTATCTTGCCCCTCCCCCCCTTCCCTCTCCCCACTGGTAACCACAGGTTTGTTCTCTATATCTGTGAGTCTGTTTCTGTTTTGTTATATTCGTTTGTTTTGTTGTTTTTTAGATTCCACATAAAAGTGATAACATTCAGTATTTGTCTTTCTCCGTCGGACTTATTTCACTAAGTATAATACCTTCTTCTTGATACATCTTCACAGAGAAGCCTTTCTGGACCACCCTGTCTACAATAGCCCTTTGCCATTCCCCATCACTTTCTAGCCACTTACCATGTTTCATTTTTATTGCAAAACATTTATCACTGCCTGACATTGTATTAAATTTATGTGTGTTTATTCTCTATTTCCTCACTAGATGGTAAACTCCATGAGGACAGGAACTTTCTATAGTTTATTCAACTCTATAGCACCAACACTTAGAATACGGCGCTCAATAAATCACTGAAGGAATGAATAAATCCTTCACGCTTTTCTTTCCCTTACCTAAAGCAGATTTTGTAACTTGTAGATTAAATATATTTGACAATGGGAGAACGAACCTTCTAAATTTTGCTTCTGGGCTAATATTTCTATAAGTTTATGATTCTGTGACCTATAACTTAAGTAGGCATATAGACATGATGGCCATTTGAGGCTTCACCTGGTTTGCAAATTCCACTCAGCTTTCCCACCTTCTCTGATAAACATGCACCAGGCCATATGTTGTCATTAGAACAATGTTTTCAAACTATGGGTCATGACTCATTAGGGGTCATGGAATTGATTTAATGGATCACAACCATTATTATTAAAAATTTAAAAAATAGACTAGAATAGATGTCAGAGCTTGTCACATGTTTTAAGAAAAAATATGTTTTGTGAAATTTCTGTTTTGCTTTTATGTATCTATGTACATGTGTTACTGTGTTACAAAATAAAATGTATTTCTTACTTTGGGTCATGGTCAAAAAACAGTCAGTCACTGCTTTTGTCCTTGGGGGACAGAAACACAGCAGCTTATCTCAATGTAATTTTAGTGATTGAATTTTAACTCATTTTTTCAGTTTAGTTCTTCTGAGTGGAGAACAATGAATTTGGTTAATACTTACTGTTTTTTAAAACAATCTTTGCCTTGAAAAGCTTGTATTGTAGCAGGGAAATTAGAAATACTATACAGTATGGGAGATTCAACATGAAGCAAAATCTTATAGAAGTCCAGAGCAGAGAACAATGAGTTTTGCTAGGAGAGTTTCCTAAGAAATGTGTTCACAGTTAGATGTGGGAGATGCACATATCTAGTGCTCATGACAAAAGCATTGAAAGCAAGTTTTGCCTCTTTCACACTTTTGATTAGCCCCAGCCTGGGTAGAGGAACGGTCTTGGACTCCTAGCTACTGGCTATTTTGCTTAGAGCTTGAGAGCATTTGGATGCATTTTAATATCATAAATATATTCTCTCTTCATAGTTTTGTATATGAAATTCTCCACAGGAATAATCAGATAACATATATTTGTTCTGGTACCCATAGGAGTATGATAAAAATCTTAATGTAGATTTTAGGCACTGTAGCTTAACTCATTTTTTTCAATTCAGAATTGTTTTCATTTATGGAGGAGTAGTCCAATTCTGTGTCTTTCCATATGATGTCTACTGCTTTCAGCACCCCAGATCATGGCACCCATACTTCTTGGCTATTTCAGGGTATTCCCACCACCATACAATTTTATTCTTTTTAAAAAAGATGACACGTTAAATATTTGACAAATATGACTGAGCATTTACACATTTGTAAGAATTTGATATAGAAAAATCACAAATATGAGAAATCCGTTTTCAGACTAAGCATCTTGATTTGGGGTCTCTCAAATATAGTCAATACACTCAACAGTACTATTCATCTTGTATTGAATTGTTACTTGATGTCAGTGTATATGAGTCAGAGCTTTGGGTTGCAGGTGACAGAAGCCAGGACCACAGCTAGTTTTTCCGGTAACAGTAACATGGACTTGGCAGCCACTAGGTTGGTCTATCTTCTCTTTGCTCTTCTCTGCATATTGCTGGCTTTCACGACACAGCAGGAAACAGATGCCAGTAGCTTTTCTCCTCATTCCTCCCCCAATGAACCACTGAGGAGGGGCCAAAAATCTCTCTAGTCCTAAGTTAACAAACACAAAAACTATAGCCTAAGGAAAAGTTTGAATGACCTCAACAGATGTCAGGTACTCTGTCCCAGACCAATAAATTGGGTCCAGGGTGTGGGATACTCTTATTAATCCACTTGGCCCACTGATAAGCATCCCTGGGCCAATGAATGGTGGTGACCAGCTGGAATTTGTAAGAAAATGGCAATTTTTCTTTTAATCATGTGCCTAAGGAGAGGCAATAACACATTCCAGGAACAGGTATTATTTTAGGTGGATCAGAACATCATTCACTACATGGGTGTAATGTTAAGTATCTCACACATATTACTTAAGAGAATCCAGCCATGTATGCAAACAACCCTTAGGATTCAGCTCAGTTTATTATCAGATTGTTTTGTCTTCAGGTATAGAAACACAGATACTTTGGGGCCCCCCTATGTGGGTCCTTCTAGAAGAGAAGCCTGATAAAATCTAATCTTCCTGATCTTGTTTGCTAATGATTTATAGTGATGAAAGCACAGATGTTAGATAATAT
Organism: Physeter macrocephalus; assembly: GCF_002837175.3. Lineage (NCBI taxonomy): Eukaryota > Metazoa > Chordata > Mammalia > Artiodactyla > Physeteridae > Physeter > Physeter macrocephalus. The sequence goes on from NC_041219.1 coordinate 93,053,049, forward strand.
AGCAGGTACTATCAAAAAACTCTTCAAGAAGGTTTACTTTGAAATTTTCTGTGTAAAAATGCTGATTTGACCTATTCTCCCCATATGGGCTGACCCTCACTCTCTGCTGCTCCTAACAGCTGCTCTGAAGGTTAGAGAGTCTATTGCTTACACAGCTGCTTTAGCAGAGAGTGGTCCAGGCTGAGCTCCAGCCTTCAGACTGTTTGTTAACCCCTTAACAGCTATTTTAGAAGCCTGAGGAGGGTTACTTATTTTATAGACAGGAGCTTCTGTTCCATTGTTTCAACCAGAGGGGCTGACGATATGGAAAACTCTTTTTTCCTTCCTTTCTTCTTCCCCTTCTTTCCTTCTTTCCCTTCCCCCACTCCCCATCCCTCCCCCCTCTTTTCTTGCAATTACAATTTCTGGTACATATGGGATAACAGGTTGATTTTTAAGAAATGGTACCTGGTATGCCCCTTCCTCCTGTATCACAATTCTGGACTCAAGATGTTTTCACTTTACTTTTCTCCTTTAGCAACATTTTAATTAAAAAAATCTCCTTAGCATTAAAAAAAATAAGCTCTGGCATATTATAATTTAATATATTTCTTTACATGTGGGGAATCATAATTCAACTTGTCAAATGTTATTGCTAGAGATATAACAAGGAAAAGTCTGTCATTTCAGACTCGTGACATACTTAGATGTATTGTAGTGACAAGAATAGGAGAAATAAACTGGATTCTAGAAAGACATGAAAATTGTCTGCTCAAGCAAAACAACCTGCAATTGAAGGGCTCTAAAATATGATAGTTTTATTGACTTTATTTGCTATAAGATGAATAGTGTGTAAATACTATTTTAGTCTTCTCTAATCAAAGAAATATGAGGGGCTCAAATTGTCTATTCAAGTACTTACCATCTTTGGCATGTACTAGTCATGAAGGAACAGAAGTAAATGAGACTGACATTGTCCTTGGCATGATGGAGCTATTTAGTGTAAGAGACATTAAATAAGTATTCCCCAAAGTAATAAATTACAATTCTTATGAGTGTACAATGTGAGGTGAAAATATGTAATATGGGGATGATTCCTAGTCTGGTATTTGGATGAGTAAGAGTTAGGGCTGGTTTCCCTGAGGCGGGGACATATAAGGATAGATTGCAGGTGAGTAGAGGTTGGCTAGACCAAGAAAGAGAAATAACATCCCACGCAAGAGAACAACATGTGTAGAGATTCCAGGTTGGGAAAGGGCTTTGGTGGACTTGAAGAACTGAAAGAGGGATTAGAGTACAGTAAGGGAAGGAAGAAGAGGGAGCATGGTACAAGGCAGGGTTGAAGAGACCCATAATAGGCCTTTCAGGTCATATTAAGAATTTTAAAGTTGATTTTACATGAAGTTGTATCAGTTAGCTATTTCTGCATAACAAATAACCACCAGATCTCAGGAGCATGAGGTAGTAAGCATTTATTTCTTATTTACACATATCAGTTGGGTTGGCTTGGCTTGAGGCTGCAGCTCTGAAGTTTAGCTAAAGAGGTTCTGCTCCACATGGATCATTCTGGGGCATAGGTCTAAGGGCAAGTAGCTACCTGAGGAAGCTCTTTTCATAGTGATAGCAGAAGCACAAAAGAGCAAGCCTGGCAGCAAATAACAGGCAGAGTTTCTGCTGTCACATGACTAACATCTCATTGGTCAAAGTAAGTCACATGGCCATGCCCAACATCAAGGGGGCATGAAATATAATCTTCTAAAGGAGACAGGTGGGAGAGGGAGTGAGGATTTTTTTTCTAGAATAATCTAATCAACCACAGAGGACACTGAGTGATTATAACCTAGAATAAATAAATAGATTTGGGGGTAAATAGATTTGGTTTTTAAATGGGCATATTGGGGGGTGTGGAGAATGGGTTAGAGGGTTCAAGAAGAATTGTAGGAAAACAAATTAGGAGATTATTGTGTTATTAGAAGAGAGAGACAATGGTGGCTTGAACTAGGTGATGCTGATGGAGATGGATTTGAAGTATTCAAATACATAGATTGTAGTAATAACAAGATGTGCTGAGAGTAAAGGAAATGTCAATACCAATATTCTGGTCTTTGCCATGAGCTCCTGGGTGGATGGATGTACTTCTCAATGTGATAGAAAAAGAAAAGCTTTATGGGGCAAGATGATGAGTTTAGTTTTGTACATATTCAATTTCAGTAGGACAGTTTGATATCTAAGTGGAGCATTATCTGTGTCATCATCATGAATCACATCTTACACACCCTGTATTTATTTTCATAATTTCTCCATAATTGTACATGTTGTACTTATGTTTGCTAGTAACTAGAAGAGATTGCAAGTGGATATTTCAACAAATACCTTTAACAAATAAATAATTTTATAGTTTGAAGATAATTTAATCTAACTCCTTCATTTGACAAATAAATCAAAAAGGACCCAGAGAAGTACTTTATTCCCTCTTATATAGATGCTTTATTTACCAAAGCATAGCCTACATGGATCAATCAATAAATAAAAAATTTTATTGGACTTTTATGGTGTGTTCCATATTTTATTCATTGATTTATGGTATGAAAAATAATTATTAATAATAATTAGGGACTGCCCTGGTGGTCCAGTGGCTAAGACTTTGTGCTCCCAACGTAGGGGGCCTGGGTTTGATTCCTGGTCAGGGAACTAGATCCCACATGCTGCAACTAATACCCGGTGCAGCCAAATAAATAAATAAATATTAAAAGAAATTATGACAGTAACAATACAAAATAGTTCTTGAGTGCTACGTGCAAAGCATTTACAAATGCTTTTACAAATGTTTTTCATGCATTATCTAATTTATTCTTTATAAAAGAATGAGTTTATGAAGAAACCGAGACTAAAAATGGTCAACAAGTTGTCCAATGCCCATGTGCTTAACTATTATATTATTTTGGTCCCTGACTTGGAGCAACCAAAAATATGATGGAAGGGACAAGTATTACACAAACACTTAGAAAACTGTGCAGGAAATGTAATTAAATACTAAGTTTGGGGGTTACCAACTAGTAACTGCTATAAAATTGTATAGATTGGGGAGTTCAAATTAGAGGAACAATAATGTAGGCTTTATGTGAAGTTCATTCACCTTGGAATCAGGATGAATATGATAGAATTCATTGATGAATATGATAGAATTTTGATCTTTTTGTATAACTTGCTTGTTTGGGGACACAACTTTGTGTACCTTCTCAGAGTCCTTTGATGACTTCCTTTATTTTCTTGTTCAGTGCTCCATGTGCACTGGGATTCCCTCCACCCCTGGACTTAGATGAAAACCCTCATTGTAGACTCTCTTGACCTGAGCAGTTGCCCAGAGAATGGAAGCATGGGGGAGTGAGATTCTTTTGAGATAAACCTTCGAGATAGGAGGCAAATCAATTCTCCCTCTTTTCTCTCTCCCATGAATTATGGTTTCTCCTTGTAACTCTTCCAGAGAGTTTGCATGTGCTGGGTGGATCCATCCAATAAGTCTCTTTCAGGATTATCATCCTGATCTTGAGATAAGGAACCTGATTAAGAGCAATGTTTTGTGCCTTGCTTGACTTCCCTTTTTCCGTTACCCTTGTTGCTCATGGCTTAAAATGTTAGCATCTTAATCTTTGCTTCAGATTCTTGTTTTCTAGGAGACACGGGTGAAGCAAGTGTTTAAGGTTTCAACTCTTTGAAAGTGACATAAAGTTTTCATCACATGCAGTAATTTCTAACTCTGTTAAGGCAAGACATTGAAGCATATGCTTATCAAAGTTGGTGGATAGATCAAGTCATTTAGCTAGTGAGTGAGCTCTAAAAAGTGCCAAAAATCCATATCACAGTGGAGCTTGATTAGTTTATATTTATTCCTTACCACATTTTTGGGTTATAAATCACATACTATAGTGTTCTCAAAAAGTATCAGGTGGACTTCCCTGGAGGTGCAGTGGTTAAGAATCTGCCTGTCAATGCAGGGGACTCGAGTTCGATCCCTGGTCCAGGAAGATCCCACATGCTGCGGAGGAACTAAGCCTGTGTGCCACAACTACTGAGCCTGCGCTCTAGAGCCTGAAAGCCACAACCACTGAGCCCACGGGCTGCAACTACTGAAGCCCTCGCACCTAGAGCCCGTGCTCCACAGCAAGGGAAGCCACCGCAATGAGAAGCCTGCGTACTGCGACAAAGAGTAGCCCCGCTCGCCGCAACTAGAGAAAGCCCGCGCACAGCAACGAAGACCCAAAACAGCCAAAAAAAAGCAGCAAAAAAACCTAGAGCATTAAAAAAAAAAAAACACAAGTACCAGGATACGTCATGCCCACAATAATGCAAATGTGTATGTAGCTTCATGTGTATATAACTTGGCGACCCCAGAACTCCTAGCTCTGTAGGATGCCTCGTCAATTTCAGGATGACAAAATTCTGTATTTTATATTATACAATTCTGTGGGTCCCACTTAGAGCACTATGGCTGGGTTTCAACGTATTTCATTCCATTGTGACATATGAAATAAATTGGCATATTATGAAGTGGAATGCAAAAATGTATGTGAGTTTTAGAAGATAAAATACAAAACTCCAAAGAAATAATATGCTTACCATGGGCTACTTTGAGATAACATGTCCAGTTCCTCCTGGAATTCTCACCTGTTAGGAATAATAGTTTGGAAAATTTGAGAAACACTGTGTGGGTGTATGTATAATTTTTCTCCCCACCAAATATATTTGTACATCTATAAAGTGAATAAAAATGTTATTTCAAAAACTGCCCCCATATCTGGGGATGTAGCAGAATTGTCTTTCAAAGGAAGGTTAATTTTTAACTTGGAAGAAATCATTTTAGTGGGCCTTTTGGTTTGCCAAGCTAAGTAAATCCCAGAGGCTAGTCAGGAAGGGAAAGGCTGAAACACAGAGGGGTGAAACTCCTTCCTCTAGTAGTGTAAATAGGTATTGTCGTTCTGCATTGGTTGGCAACTCTTGCAGATTATTATGGGGCTTTCTGGTTTAGCCCCCACTAGTTGAGCATAAGGGAAAGGAATGTTTGGGCTGTAGACACAAAGGCAGAGGTTGGGCAAGAGCCAGACACTCATTTTTTTTTTAACATCTTTATTGGAGTATAATTGCTTTACAATGGTGTGTTAGTTTCTGCTGTATAACAAAGTGAATCAGCTATACATATACATATGTTCCCATATCTCTTCCCTCTTGCGTCTCCCTCCCTCCCACCCTCCCTATCCCACCCCTCTAAGTGGTCACAAAGCACGGAGCTGATCTCCCTGTGCTATGCAGCTGCTTCCCACTAGCTATCTGTTTTACATTTGGTAGTGTAAATATGTCAGTGCTACTCTCTCACTTCGTTTCAGCTTACCCTTCCCCCTCCCGTGTCCTCATGTCCATTCTCTACGTCTGCATCTTTATTCCTGTCCTGTCCCTAGGTTCATCAGAACCATTTGAACCCACATTGGTTCCAGCAACATAGCAGCGGGCTGGGGGCTATGGAGGAGACTGCAGAGAGAGGACCCCACTTACAGGGTATGTTAACAGAGAGAGCTGATAACCAAATTGAGGCTCTGCTTTTTCTTCCCTGGAAGTCTTCTCTGGTCTAGAGTCCTCAGTTGTGCTTTGTGGAATGAATGGAGGTCTGTGTTTGGGGGCAATGTGCACCTGCAGACTGTTGGGGAAGCATACAAAAGTGATGATGAGGCTGCCAGAAATGATTAAGGAAATTAGGGGAGCAGCAGTTTTGCATAAGAGAACAACCACAGAGGAATGTGAGCATTTTCTGGGTCTTCTCAGAATTGTGCAGAGGAGTTTAAATTTGCTTGTTTGGATATAATAGTTATCGAGTCATCACAGAAGAGAGGGTAATCTTGGGATATAAATTACACATGTATGGTATGATAAATCAAGACATGGTATGTTTATCATGAAAGGTACATGGAGGAAAAAACATGGATGAGTGAAGAAGATCTGTCTGGGGGGAAAGTTGGGTTCACAGGAGGCACATGGGATTTTGACCAACACTACAGAGCAGGCAGAAAGGGGGATAAAGAGTGTAGAGCAATAGAAAGATTATGAGAATGAATGTCCTTAACATCATCTAAAAGGACTTCTCTCTATACCTAGAGAGATCATTTAAAAATACAAATCTGATCACATCGCCCATCTACTTGAGACATATCAATGGTTTTCCATTGCCTATAAGATAAAGTACAGAATTCCTTTTTTGGTTAAAATTGAAGAATAGTTTATTTACAATGTTGTGTTAATTTCTAGTGTACAGCAAAGTGATTCAGTTATACATATATATTTATATTCATTTTCATATTCTTTTCCATTATGGTTTATTACAGAATATTGAATATCATTCCCCGTGCTATACAGTAGGACCTTGTTATTTATCTATTTTATACATGATGGTTCATATCTACTAATCCCAAACTCCTAATTTATCCTTTCCCCAGCCCTTTCCCCTTTGGTAACCATAGGTGTGTTCTTTATGTCTGTGAGTCTGTTTCTGTTTTGTAAATAAGTTCATCTATACCATACTTTAGATTCCACCTATAAGTGATATCATATGATATTTGTCTTTGTCTGACTTACTTCACTTAGTATGATAATCTCTAGGTCCATCCATGTTCCTGCAAATGGCATTATTTCATTCTTTTTAGTGGCTGAGTAATATTCCATTGCATATATGTACCACATCTTCTTTATCCATTCATCTGTTGATGGACATTTAGGTTGCTTCCATGTCTTGGCTGTTGTAAATAGTGCTGCTATGAACATTGGGGTTCATGTACCTGATAAAGTACAAAATTCTTAATTTGTTTGCTGAGATTGTCTGAGCTAGCACTTATATCAAACTTTTCATCTCTTGTCACTCTGCTCTGTGCTCTTTCCATTCAGCCATTCTGGATGACCATTTATTTATTTATTCACTTTTAAAACTTCCGTTCTTTTACATCTGGGTCTTTAGGCCAAGTTTTTCTTCCACCTATGTCACTCTTCCCTCTCCTCTTCAATGTATCATTTAAATATCAGATGAAATGCCATTTCTTTAGGATGACCCTCCTCAGCTCCCCAGACTAGATGAGGTCCCCCTGGCATATGCTCCAATAGTGCTCTGTGCTTCCTCTTTTATGCTATTCATCCAGCAATATTTATTGAGCCTGACATTATTATATTCATGGGAGATAACAGCCATGAAGGAAACAGACAAAAATCCTTGCCTTCAGCACATTTAGAATTATTCGTTTACTGTTTGTGTGCTCTGTTAGATGCAGCTCATGGCAGAGGATATATCTGTCTTGTTTACCATTTTATATCCCACACATAGTATTGAGCATGGAACACGGTAGGTGCTTAGCAAATATTTGTCAAATGAATGAAAGGTATAGAAGTTGGAGATTCACTGGGGCTGGTCATATCTGTAACTTGGAGGTCTTAAAACCTTGATGGAAAGTTTTAGCACAGTCAATGGCATGAAATATTTTATCAAACTTGGAAAGCTACAAAACTTGCTAGGAATTATGATTGATATAAAAAGGTAGCTTGACCTGTTAGGGGAAAACATTTCAGGTCTTCTAAGCCAAATATTGATTTTAAATGTTTTAGGAGGATTTGATGTTGAAGGGAGTAGGATGGCTCAAGAGCAAAAGCACATGGCCCCAGTAGCTTGTGAGAGCCTTGGCTGGTCTCTGTAATTCTTATTGTAGGAAGTATTTCAAAAACAATCTTATGTTTGTTTGAGGGCAAGCTACAGTTGTAGAATGTTTAGAATTTTTATTTCTTTTATCTCAGTATCTGTCGGCATGAGAGAACAGAACTAAGTGGGAAAACTGATTTTGCTTGCAAAAATGGATTAACATACACACACAACTGTATATAAAATAGATAACCAACAAGGACCTACTGGATAGCACAGGGAACTCTACTCAATATTCTGTGATACCCTATATGAGAAAAGAATCTGAAAAAAATATATATGTATATGTATAACTGAATCACTTTGCTGTACACCTGAAAATAACACATTATAAATCAACTATACTCCAATAAAATAAAATTAAAAAGTATTCTTTTGCAAATTAGTTTTTAACTACAAATAAATATTGGTTCTGGATGAGAAGTTTGAAGGAATAAAATAATTTTGATTCAAGATGGTAAATTGCTTGAGGACAGGGTCTATACCACACTCATCTTTAAGCTCTCAGTACTGAGCATTAGATCCTGGCAATAATAAATTTCTCAGAAGTATTGTTTTCTCTTTTCATGAATGAAGAAACACAGTCTCTTGAGTGGAAAAGAAAAATCAGTCAAATTGTTTATTTAATAGGTTAGCATAGAGACTAAAATTTTTCCTAATTTATAGATCATTTTGATGTTGTAGATATAGCCAGGAAAAGTTAACCAAAATCAAAATAAAATATTTTAATTAGATTGCATTGTAATATTTATTTCCAGCCTACCTGTCTCCATAAGAAAATCATAAATACAATGAAATAAAACAAAAGCCAAACACAGAGAACCTGAAGAAGAAAATTATATTAGTAAAATGTTTTTGAAAAAAGTCATAGCAATTTAGCAAGATACCTAGCTCTGAGTTTCCTGTCAGCCAAATGCCAAGAGGAAAACATGAAAGAATACATACTTCTCCTTGCCCAGTAGAAGGAAACAGCTTAGTTCATCAGGAGAGAGAAACATTTTCCTGGTCCTGGGTTAATTTATAATACGGGTCTTTGTAAAGAATACATTGAGAAAAATAGGGACAAGGTACTTTTAAAAAAAATTATTTATTTATTTATTTATTTATTTATGGCTGCATTGGATCTTTGTTGCTGCGTGTGGCTTTCTCTAGTTGCAGCAAGCAGGGGCTACTCTTCATTGCGGTGCACGGGCTTCTCATTGCGGTGGCTTCTCTTGTTGCGGAGCACAGGCTCTAGGTGCATGGGCTTCAGTAGCTGTAACATGCGGACTCAGTAGGTGTGGCTCGCGGGCTTAGTTGCTCCTAGGCATGTGGGATCCTCCCAGACCAGGGCTCGAACCCACGACCCCTGCATTGGCAGGCGTATTCTTAACCACTGCACCACCAGGGAAGCCCCTGGAGTATAGTTGATTTAAAATGTTGTGTTAGTTTCTGCTGTACATCAAAGTGAATCAGTTACACATATACATATATCCACTCTTTTTTAGATTCTTTTCCCACATAGGTCATTACAGAGTATTGAGAAGAGTTTCCTGTGCTATACAGTAGGTCTTTATTAGTTATCTATTTTATATATAGTAGTGTGTATATGTCAATCCCAATCTCCCAATTTATCCCTCCCCCCTCCTTTCCCCACTGATAACCATGTTTGTTTTCTACATCTGTAACTCTATGTCCGTTTTGTAAATAAGCTCATTTGTACCATTTTTTAGATTCCACATACAAGCGATATCATATGATATTTGTCTTTCTCTGTATGACTTACTTCACTCAGTATGACAATCTCTAGGTCCATCCATGTTGCTGCAAATGGCATTATTTCATTCTTTTTAATGGCTGAGTAATATTCCATTGTATATATGTATCACATCTTCTTTATCCATTCCTCTGTAGATGGACACTTAGGTTGCTTCCATGTTTTGGCTATTGTAAATATTGCTGCAGTGAGTATTGGAATGCGTATATCTAGGGCTAAGATTTTTATCCCTGGTAGCCAGAACAGTGCCTGATTCATGGTTGGTGCTGAGTTAAGATTTCTTGAATGAAGGGATATCATTTGTTTTTAAAGTGAGTTTAAAAACAACTATAATAATCCAGCAGTTATTAGGCTATTTATACTATATCACCATGGGAGACACTTTTTAAGAGAATTCTCTTTGTCTCCCTGATTTACATGAGTAATAAATGCATGATACTCAATAAATTATATATATGTGTACATATAACTTATGTGCATGGAGCCCCCAAATGGCATTTTTAAAAGTATTCTATTATTAACACCTTTGAAATGGTTTTCAACTACCAGATTTTGAATAGTCATATTGAGAAAAAGAACTTTCTGCATTAGCATTTTCTGTATATTAACATAATTCAAATCATTAAGTCATCTTTATTTCATATGTGTCTGATGTTGCCGAGGACAGCTGTATCTTCTTAAGTCCTATACATTTTAATGCAGAAATAATCATAGCATAAAACGTCAAGCTCAACAACGTTTATACTACTAAACTGGAAAAGATTTATTATGGAGACAACTGTTTTGAACACCCTTCTGCTAGGGCAAAAAAAAGAAAGGTCAGTGATTTATTTGAATGGACAGATGGGTCATAATGTATTCCTTCAAAGTAATCTAATTTGGTCTCTGACAGGCTGTAAAAACAAGTGACTCAGAGTGGAGTGTCCTTCACTGACACAGATGTGGCCTCCAGTGGAGGAGTTTCTCTAGCCACCCTGCCCCAGGGGGCTGGGCAGGTGTTGAATTCTGACTCTTTAGGTACTGGATCGTACAGTCTAGGAATTACAAAGACCAGGAGCAACACCTTGACTCACCTGAGGGAGTCTCTAAGAAATGAGTGCCACCTGTCTGAACTCAATGTGGCGAACACGGCTGAGAAAATGAGCAGGTCTCTGCTGTCCTGGCAGAATCTTGTGATGTCTTGAGACTTGGGGTCCATAGATGGCACTCCTTCCAAGGCAACTTGGTGATGTCATGACAGGTCTCCATCAAAGTGAGGGTGGCAGATTGTATTAACACTCAAAATGTTTGCTGCCCCTCTATGGGGTGCGGTTCCCTGAAGGAGGATTTCACATTCCCTCTCTGTTGGTATCGGGAGTGGCCATACTACTTGCTTGGTTGATGAAGTGGGGACAGAAGCTTTAAGAACGAGATTGTGTTTTGTCATGGTTCATTTGCCTCTGCCCCAGCTTAATGTTCCCCAGAGGGTTTGTTCCATTAGCCTGGGTCCTGGAGTGAAGAAGACATGGTACAGAGCTGAGGCCAACCCACAGTGAACATATAATATGAATGAGAAGTAGACCTTTGTTGTAAGCTGCTGAGATTTGGGGGTCATTTGTTACCACAGCATAACCAAGTGAACCTGACTGATACAAGGAAATCACATCTCTCACTGTCCCTATTCGCCTAGCCTGTGGCAGGAAATGGCTGTTATTGTGGGCAAATAGTCAGCTTGTAGGGCTCACCAGGCTGATGAAGGTAAAGCAAGAACTGTTGGGTAAATGGAGAGTAAGTAACACATAGTGCTTTGCTTCCTGAGAAACAATTTGAACTTGGAAGTTGCCCAAGCAGGGGTGTCCTGGTTGTTCCAGAGGATGACTGGCTCATGCTGGTCACTTTGGGCTTCCTGGACAATGCATTGGAAGGGGTCCAACCAGGGAACTGTTCCAACAAGACTATGCCCAAGACACAGAAACTACTGGCATGTTTGGGCTGTAAGTGCTGCCATGATGTAACAGCAACATCTGGAATTGGCACTCCAGAAGAACAAGTACTGGAAGCAGCAAGAGGCGGGAGCATTAATAACTGTCAAGAGCAGGGCAGACGGGCTAACTTAATGGGTGAGCTCAGTCCACTCGGGGCCTGATGTGTCCTATCACTCTCCCTTCCACAGTTACTCCCCGAGGAGACATATAAATCACCCGATGACCTAATAAAATAATAAGGTTTGTCTGAGTTTTAACAACAGAAAATAATAGAGGACCTCCGATTCATAGGGAAAGTTGTAGGAGGCATTTTAAAATTGCTTTCTCACCGGAATAGTGGAAGTCTGGAGATGAACAAAAAGTTATGCTCTGTTCACAAAATTGTCAGTTTTCTGAAAATGCCCACAAATCTATGACATTTTACAGAGGTACAGAGAAGAGTGAGGTTAAGTGGCATTGTTTTTCTGCTGGATATTGTCTCTGTTAGGTACTCGAATGGTCTCTTTCTGGCATGAAATTAATTTACTGGAGATTAAACTTTTTTTGTTGCATTGTTACATGTACAAAGAACAGGCTTTTAAGTGAGGCAGAGCTGAGTTTGAATTCCAGCTCTGCTTTCTCGACCCATGATTTTGGCAAAGTACTTAATTTCTCTAAGTCACTTTCTTCAATCTTGTGTTGCAGGGAACTAAATGAAACTGCAGTATATTAGGGTGTTTGCCACAGAGTCTGACACTGAAGAGCTCCATCCTTGTTAGTTTCCTTACTTAATCTTTTAGAAATGTTTAAAGGTGGGAAGGCATTTGCACTGCTGGTACAGGTTAGTCCTGGTATGTTGACTATGGGGATGTATTTGGTAAACATTATATTTAAAAGAATAGGCAACTACTGAGTATCCTATTTGCTCTATTAGGTGAACTCCATGGCCCATCCAGCCCAGTGTTCTGCTCTAAATACCTATATTAAATTTCCTTGTGGCTGACTGCTGGATATCATGTTTCAATGACACCTTTTCTTATTCACTAGGAGCTGGTAGTTTGTGTCACTAGTTAACAGCTATTGAATTCAATAAGTATTTGAGTCCCTATTACACACAAGACACTGTGATCATTTCTCTAAGGCTGTCCTTGCTCCCTGCTTTCCTCTCTTCTCTCCATTCAGCAGAATAAAAATACTATTCCTGTCCTACCTGTGTTCTCAATTCCATCCTTTCCAGACCCTCAGGAAACTTGCTTTGTCCCGTGTTTACTGTCATTCACCTCTTTTATGCGGCCTCTTTCCCCTCTGCTAGGGCAGAAAGGGGAAGAATAAACACCACCCAAACTACTTACAGGAGCACCCTCACACGAGTCAGGCTGCTTCCTCAGGAAGCCTCAGACAAGCTCCAGCTTAGACCCAACCACTACTAAGAGCATGAAGGGGGAGGGTGTTTGGGGCAATGATCAGGATAATTAATTATAGCTGATGGAGCTGGATCTCTTTTCTCTCCCCCATACTGAGCAGTAGGTAGCAAGCAAGCTGGTTGCCTTCCAGATTAAAGTTCTAACAATTTCTTCTTAAATAAAGTGAATGTAATTCTTGGTACTGGTCTAGCATGAGCTGTGGGTCCAGAGAAAGAGTTGCAGTCATCTGAACCTTGATGATTAGGGGCAGGAAAGAGGAAAGGGAAGAAGAGACTTCAGTATGTTCTCCTAGCATAAAATCATAATAGAGTTCAGTAGGCATTCTGACAGGAGGGACACACAGCCAGATGTTAGCACAAAAGGAGGGCAGGGAATTCTCCCTTCCAGTGGACTAGCCACCAGTACACCCTGCCATATTGCAAGCTGGACCCCTCTTCCTCTCAGATGAGGTGAAAAGTTGTAGCATTTGGATGTATGTTTTTAAACAGACCAATATGGTCAATCTCTTTTTGGACAGGTGAAGAAAATTGCTCAAGTAATGGGAAAGGGTACAGTGCTCTACCATTTTGTGCTACTTACTTTATCATATTAAAAATTCTGGAGTCATTTAGCAGCCATCTTGGTTAACAGATCGGCTGTCACGGTATCACAGCGCTTGCGTTCAAGCGACCCTTATTTACTTAATAACAGCACCAAAACGCTAGAATAGTGATTGTGGTAATTCGGATATGCCAAAGAGAAGTCGAAAAGTGCTTCCTTTAAGTGAAAAGGTGGCTGATAAGGAAAAAGAAATCGTCGGACGAGGTTGCTAAGACCTACAGAGCTTCCTATGCAAAGGACTCTGAATGAAGCTTACAGTCTCCCTTCTGATCAGGGTGGCCGTGTGGATGAAAGGCTCTTGGTGCTGCAGCCAGGAGTCAGTGCTGTGCCTCTGAGGTGGGAGAGCCAACTTCAGGACACTGGTCCACAAGAGACCTCCCAGCTCCACGTAATATCAAATGGTGAAAATCTCCCAGAGATATCCATCTCAACACCAACACCCAGCTTCACTCAACGACCAGCAAGCTACAGTGCTGGACACCCTATGCCAAACAACTGGCAAGAGAGGAACACAACCCCACCCATTAGCAGAGAGGCTGCCTAAAATCATAATAAGGCCAGAGACATCCCAAAACACACCACCAGACGTGGACCTGCCCACCAGAAAGACAAGATCCAGCCTCAGTCCCCCCAACCAAGAAACCTACTCAACCCACTGAACCAACCTTAGCCACTGGGGACAGCCACCAAAAACAATGGGAACTACGAACCTGCAGCCTGCAAAAAGGAGATCCCAAACACAGTAAGATAAGCAAAATGAGAAGACAGAAAAACACACAGCAGATGAAGGAGCAAGATAAAAACCCACCTGACCTAACAAATGAAGAGGAAATAGGCAGTCTACCTGAAAAAGAATTCAGAATAATAATACTAAAGATGATCCAAAATCTTGGAAATAGAAAAGACAAAATGCAAGTAACACTTAACAAGGACCTAGAAGAACTAAAGAGGAAACAAACAATGATGAACAACACAATAAATGAAATTAAAAATACTCTAGATGGGATCAATAGCAGAATAACTGAGGCAGAAGAACGGATAAGTGACCTGGAAGATAAAATAGTGGAAATAACTACTGCAGAGCAGAAAAAAGAAAAAAGAATGAAAAGAACTGAGGACAGTCTCAGAGACCAATGGGACAACATTAAATGCACCATCATTCGAATTATAGGGCTCCCAGAAGAAGAAGAGAAAAAGAAAGGGACTGAGAAAATATTTGAAGAGATTATAGTTGAAAACTTCCCTAATATAGGAAAGGAAATAGTCAATCAAGTCCAGGAAGCACAGAGAGTCCCATACAGGATAAACCCAAGGAGAAACACGCCAAGACACATAATAATCAAACTGTCAAAAATTAAATACAAAGAAAACATATTAAAAGCAGCAAGGGAAAAACAACAAATAACACACAAAGGAATCCCCATAAGGTTAACATCGGATCTTTCAGCAGAAACTCTCCAAGCCAGAAGGGAGTGGCAGGACATATTTAAAGTGATGAAGGAAAAAAACCTACAACCAAGATTACTCTACCCAGCAAGGATCTCATTCAGATTTGATGGAGAAATTAAAACCTTTACAGACAAGCAAAAGCTGAGAGAGTTCAGCACCACCAAACCAGCTTTACAACAAATGCTAAAGGAACTTCTCTAGGCAAGAAACACAAGAGAAGGAAAAGACCTACAAGAACAACCCGAAACAATTCAGTAAATGGTAATAGAACCATACATATCGATAATTACCTTAAATGTAAATGGATTAAATGCTCCCACCAAAAGACACAGACTGGCTGAATGGAAACAAAAACAAGACCCATATATATGCTGTCTACAAGAGACCCACTTCAGACCTAGGGACACATACAGACTGAAAGTGAGGGGATGGAAAAAGATATTCCATGCAAATGGAAATCAGAAGAAAGCTGGAGTAGCAATTCTCATATCAGACAAAATAGACTTTAAAGTAAAAACTATAACAAGAGACAAAGAAGGACACTATATAATGATCAAGGGATCGATCCATGAAGAAGATATAACAATTGTAAATATTTATGCACCCAACATAGGAGCACCTCAATACATAAGGCAAATACTAACAGCCATAAAAGGGGAAATCGACAGTAACACAATCATAGTAGGGGACTTTAACACCCCACTTTCACCAATGGACAGATCATCCAAAATGAAAATAAATAAGGAAACACAAGCTTTAAATGATACATTACACAAGATGGACTTAATTGATATTTATAGGACATTCCATCCAAAAACAACAGAATACACATTCTTCTCAAGTGCTCATGGAACACT